>NC_141031.1:31485000-31785000 GCF_052040795.2 Danio rerio
AGAGAGACAGACAGACAGAGAGACTTTCTCTGTCTTACACAAACACACACACACACATCTCTCCCGCGATTTATTCAGAAATTTACTCCCACACCGTAAGAAATCTGGCCGGCTCCCGCGGGAATGCAGAGAGCTGTATTTGGGCCATAAAAATTATACCCGATAGGTCCCGAGTCCGACACGTACATTTTGATTGACAGCTTTATTAAGCCCGAGCCCTTACAGCTCTAATGCATTTTTTCAAGAATGAGTCATTTATATGTTTTAACAGCATTTATTCGTAACAAACGTAGACTATATCCCACTTGAAAGTTGGAACAAAGAAATAAAATAAGTCCTCTGTAACATCGTAACATCTCAGCACTCTATAGGTCTACATTCACTTAGCCTTTAAATTGGCCAACACACCAATGAAAAGAAATCTTGCTTAACAAATCAAATAAACTCTAAATGATGACGGGTATTTTGGCAGTAACTAAATTGAAGCTGAATATTAAAAGAATAATGCCACCATTAGTCTGTATACTCTGTCTACATTATGATTATATGGTTTAATTAATATTTATTTATAATTTAAAACCCTTTACTCACCAAGATTAGGCTACGTGTGTTTGTGGAGGAACATTATTAAATCCACAGGCTTTAGCGCAGTCTTGCGCTCATGTGCGTCCAGCAGCACTGAACACCGTTTCATTGCTACTGCTACAGGCCGAGATGCAGAGTTCTGATCTGGCTGATTTTGCAAGTTTTAGGTAGGATTGTTTATTCATCTTATACCAGTCAGGAACATCCATTTAATTTTCCATGACCGTAGTTTCAGGGTAGCGAGTGGCCTCGTCATTACCTGTCAGCTTGCTGTTTAAGGCTCTACCGTAATACGCAGTGTATGAGCGACCGCTAAATACCTGCGGCTGGAATAACCGCTCTTTCTGACTGGCTTGACCGCCGTCAAAATTCTCTTTTTTTACTACTTCGTCATAATTTGCTTCACCTTTGCAGGGATGGATTTTAATGCAGGGATTTGGATTTTTTCGGGTCTCGCCGGGTTCGGGCAAAGATCTTCAGCTCTAATGCAGACCTCTCGTTCATATTAACCACGTCTCCCTTCTGTTCAGTCGAAACTGCCAAACTGCAGGACACTTTGAAGCGCGACTCGTCACGTCACGTCTCCCTGTCCCTCTCTCCCTCTCCCCCTCCCTCTTCCTCTATCTCTCTCCTCCACACTGTCCCGTGATGACAACCACACACACGTTTTTTAGGCATTAAATAAAGGATATTTAATACTTTATGACGGTATAACGGTATTGAAACTGACACCGTTGCTATTTTTAGATCCCGCGGTATACCATAATACCGTAATATCGCCCAAGCCTAGCATGTACATTAGCTTGGGATAAGAAAGAAAGAAAGAAAGAAAGAAAGAAAGAAAGAAAGAAAGAAAGAAAGAAAGAAAGAAAGAAAGAAAGAAAGAAAGAAATGCTATAGGCCATTTTAAGTCTTGACTATTATGTTATGTATCTTTGAGGAATAGTTTTCCGTATGAATAAAATGACTAATAAATACACTTTCTTACATGTTTTTAGCAATTTTGCACATTGCTAAAATGAATTAGCATGTTTTCAACACATTTTAAGCTGCTAGCCCACATTAGCATGTAGTGAAGGTTTTAAAATATTCAGTTAACTATATTTTTAACATTTCAAACAGAAGGTTTTAGGAGAAAGTCATAATGTAAAATTGTAAAGTAAGTTGTTAAGTCTTTAACAACATATTGTAACCACATACAAAAAAAAAAAAAAAGTTTAGAGTCATTACGAATTTTTTCAACCATGGCTCAGTCTGAAAACATACCCATACATACATTTTTGGAGAGCACCAAATACATCCTAGGAACTACATTCTATGCAGATTTTGTTTCAGCAAATCCACTAGAGGCCTCTGTGTACGCTTTTCCATATCTCAAATTTATTTTGCATGTGCCTTTTGCACCTGCTGTTCTTGCGCAATCCACCAGAGGCCACTGTCGACTAACTGACTGAATGATTGATAAACAGACCCACGCTCCACCTTTTCTAAACCCAACCAATAGTGTTTTCAAAAGCACCAATTGACCAGCCCACCTACTTTCCTTAACAGTGACAGAAAAGCCCTCTTCTGATTTTTACCGTGTTTTACTACATCCTCACCCTGTTATTTACTTGTTTATTTTATTTTTTGGCTTCTGTTTTTTTTTACCCCGTCGCCGTGGTAAACTCCTTTCTACATACCAAGTTCACTAAAGTATGCGGTGAGTTAACTGGACAAACTGGTAACAGCATCCATACAGAGGTAAGCGGTTAGCTGGTAAGCACGAAAAGAAATGTGGTCATATCGCCCCATAGCGTTCATTTTAAAGACGAAAGGCAGCCATATGTACTTCTGGCTACATAATTCCCAATCTCCAGAAATGTATTTAGGGCTACAGGTTTCAGAATAAGCCTATGTTGAATTTTTTTATATATATTGTGTATGTACAGTTGAAAACCAAAAGTTTACATACTCTCTAAAAAAAGGAACATAACCATTTTTTTTTTAAATGTCTGGTGTTAAATACTAAATGTTTACTATTTTAGGTTCGTTAGGATTACCTAAATGATTTACATTTGCTAAATGCCAGAATAATGAGAGAATTTTTTTTTTTTTAGAATTTTTTTTAATTAATTTCTAGACAGTGAAAAGTTTACATACATTTCCCTAGCCTTTTTTTAGCATTGCTTTTAAACTGTTTAACTATGTCAAATGTTTCAAATGTTTTGGGTATCCTTCCACAAGCTTCTTACAATAGTTTGAAGGAATTTTGGCCCATTGCTCCTGACAGAAATGATGTAACCAGTCAGATTTGTTGGCTGTCTTGCTCCACAAGCTTTTTAACTCTGCCCACAAATTTTCTATAGGATTGAAATCAGGGCTTTGAGATGGCCTCTCCAAAACATTCACTCTGTTATTCTTTAAGCACATTTTAACTAATTTGGCAGTATGCTTAGGGTCATGGTCTGTTTAGACCCATTTGTGGCCTGGTTTTAATTTCCTGGCTGATGTCTTGAGATGTTGCTTCAGTATTTCTACATAATGTTCTTTCTTTATGATGCCGTCTATACTGTGAAGTGGACCAGTCCTTCCTGCAGCAAACCAGCTCCATACTTCACAGTTGGGATGGTGTTCATAGGCTTGTAAGCTTTCCCCCTTGTCCTCCAAATGTAACACTGGTCATTATGGTCAAACAGTTAAATCTTAGTTCTATCAGACCACAGAACATGTCTTCAAAAAATATTCTTTTCCCCAGTGTAATTTAGCAAATTGTAATATGTCTTTTTTTTTTCTGGCTCGTTGATTTTCCCATGTTGTCACACAAGGAAGCAGTGTGTTTGAGGTTTTCCTTAAATACTATTCTACAGTTGTGTCTCCAATTAACTCAAATGTTGTCAATTAGCCAATCAAAAACTTCCAAAACCTTGGCACTATGATCTGATCTTTTTCAGAGGTATAATAATCTTATTGTATGTAAACTTGATTTTCAAGAAAAGTTAAACCAATTTCTCAAAAAATCTCTCTTATTATTCTGCTATTAAGCATAACAGAAACAAATTTGATAATCTTAACCTACCTAAAAAAGAAAATGTTTAGTCACATTAACATCTGACTTTTTTTTTAAATGGTTATGTGCCTATATATAGCATATATATATATATATATATATATATATATATATATATATATATATATATATATATATATATATATATATACAGTGTGTGTGAACTTCTGGTTTCAAATGTATATATTGTACGTTTTAAAGAAAATAATAATTTTATTTAAAATGGATTTAATTAGTTTCTACAGAATACCAATCACCAACATATCCTTAAAACAAAGTATCATGTTTTTTTAGAAAAAAGTAAAGTAAAATATCCAACTGTTTCATTATTGATAATAGTTTCATTATTGACATGTGGCACTGAAGACTGATTCAACTTTTCATCAAAGGAATATTTATTTATTTTTTTAAGTTATTTTAACTGAGAAAACCTCACCCAAAATTGTGAGTGATAGTGGAAATAGATATATACTTTAAAAAGCTATATATTAAAATCCACATTCTTCTGACTGAACCTTTATGGATCCCCTTCGGGTGTGGACTGCCAGCTAAAAACACTGGCTCTAGAGGAAAGGCTTAGTCAAGAGAGTGCTGTCCGATTGAAAATAAATAAATAAATAAATAAAATATCAAATTTATGTTTTCTTTGAAATGGACTAACGTATGTTCTCTAAGCTTCAGGGATTACCCATAACTATCCTTTATACATCAGCTGAATCATAAGATGGAAAAGCAAGAGAACATCAAAGACGAGGAACATAAAAAATATAAATGCTCCAGATGGGAACAGCAGCAGGAGTGCAACCTCTACACAATGCAGAGCTCCAGCCCCGCGCATCAACTCCACTGATGGAAATCACAAGCTCTTTCTCATATATTTATTTAGCAAACATACTGGCAAACAGCTAAAAATCCAGACTTTATACATACCCAAGGACACACTATTGATGGAGCAGGACTGTGATTGCAGTCACTCTTCAGCTACTGCATCACACCTACTTAACCAGCACTCTTTATGTAAGCGGCTCATTTGGCAGTGCATGTTAAAGTGAGCAGACAAACAGTGAAAATACATTTATAATATATATATAAAGAAAAAAATAGGCAACTCGCTTAAACTTTTATACTGGCCTGGGGTCTTATTTATAAAACTTTGCGTTGAAAGCTTACTAAAGGTACAAGTATGCCAGCATAAATGTTAATTGTTTATTTATGATTATGCCTGATATACGAAATATAAAAAATGGCTAAATTAAATCAATATTTAAGTCAACGTGTTCATAAATGTGTTCACAGCATATTTGTAAGCTATACGTTTAGGCTTCTATTTTAAGTGGATTTAAAAAAAAAAGGAATTAGTAAAGCTCACACAAAGCCAGATTTGACATGTTACTAGCATGAATTTACATGTTGTAGTCATGTTTCTACACATTTTAGCTCATGGCTAAGATGCTTGAGCACATTGCTAGCATGATTTACCATGTTGCTGGCATGTTTCTACACATTTTAGCTCATGGCTAAGAGGCTTTAACACAGGGGTATTCAAACTTGGTCCTGCAGGGCCGGTGTCCTGGAGAGTTTATCTCCAACTTGCTTCAACAGACCTGTCAGGAAGCTTTTAGTATATCTAGTAAAAGCTTGATTAGCTAGTTCGGGTGTGTTTGATTATGGTTGAAGCTAAACTCTCCAGGACACTGTTTAGACATCCCTTTAACACATTGTTGACATAATTTAGCATGTTGTTGACATGTTTCTACACATTTTAGCTCATGGCTAAGATGTTTTAACACATTGTTGGCATGGTTTAAGCTGTTGTTGGCATGTTTCTACACATTTTAGCTCATGGTTGAAATGCTTTAACACATTGTTAGCATGAATAAACATGTTGTTGTTATGTTTATACACTAATTAGCTCATGGCTAAGATGCTTTAACACACTGTTGGCATGATTTAACATGTCGTTGGCATTTCTCTACAACATTAAGCTTAGAGTTAAAATGATTTAGCACATTGCTAGCATGATTTAACATGCTGTCCTGTTTATACACAGTTAAGCTCTTGGCTAAGATGATTTAACACATTTGGCATGATTTATCATGTTGACATGTTTCTACACATTTTAGCTCATGCCTAATGCTTTAACACATTGTTGGCATGATTTAACATGTTGCTGTCATGTGTATACACCATTTAGCTTATGGCTAAGATGCTTTACCACATTTTTGGCATGGTTTAACATGTTGTTGACATGTTTCTACACATTTAAGCTCATGGCTAAGATGTTTTAACACATTGTTGGCATGATTTAAGCTGTTGTTGGCATGTTTCTACACATTTTAGCTCATGGTTAAGATGATTAACACATTGTTAGCATGGGTTAACATGTTGTTGTCATGTTTATACTTCATTTAGCTCATGGTTATGAGGTTTTAGCACATTGCTAGTATAATTTAATATGTTGCTGTCATGTTTAAAAACTATTTAGCTCATGACTAAGATGCTTTAGCACATTGCTAGCATAGATTAACACAGGGGTAGGCAAACTCGGTTCGAGGGCCGGTGTCCTGCACAGTTTAGCTCCAACTCTAATCATACACCCCTGCTTATAGATTTCTAGTGATTTTGAAGACACTGATTGGCATGTTCAGATGTTTTTGATTAGAGTTGGAGCTGAACTATGCAGGACACCGGCCCTCCAGGAACGAGTTTGCCTACCCCTGGCTTAACATGTTGTTGTCATGTTTATACACCATTGAGCTCATGGCCAAGATGCTTTAACACATTGCTAGCATGATTTAACATGTTGCTGCAATGTATCTATACATTTTAGCTCATAGCTAGGGCCAGACGGAATCTGCGGACGTTTTTTGCTATTTCTGCTGAGAATTTTGGTAAAAATCTGCGGATTTCTGAGGAATTATTTTGGGAGTATCCAACGGAGTATCATAACTTACACTTTAAAGGGCACCTAGGTTACCCCTTTTTTCAGATTTAATATAAGTCTTTTGCGTCTCTAGAATGTGTATATAAAGTTTCAGATGAAAATACCCATCAGATTTTTCATTATACCTTTTACAAGATGCTGTTTTATACTGATTTCCAGCAGGGGGTGGTTTTGTCGTACTGCGCCTTTAAGACGATTCTTTCCCGCCCACTATTTCTACATGCCTCCTCCCTCAGCTGCGTCAGACAACAGACAGACTTAAAGGAAGAAGGTCTCACGTAGCGTTTGTGAGATACTACAGTAAGAACTAACCTTTACTAATCAGTATTGTGAAGTTGCATTGATGAGTCACACACAATATCGTTACAAAGTTAACGCGCGCGCGCGCGCACACACACACACACCACAGATGACACACACACACACAGGCAGGCAGACAGAGCGCGCTTAGCTTAGTTAAGACTAACCTCAAGTACTGTGTGGATATCTGTTATGCTAATGTACAAAATAAACCTGATTTAACTTGAGTTAAAAACAACTGATTTAACGGGATTGAAGCGTCTTCTTTTATAATTGTTCTGACACGCGGCTGTGCTGATGAAGTAAAGCTGAAGTAAAACGCTGTAATTAATTACACACATACTCTGTTTTAAAACACTTTAAACATGTGAAACTTACTCTTAATCACATTTGATGATGATTGCTGATCCTAGCGAACAGAACAGACCTTTTATTCCCGGTTGCTTTGCGTATGTCTGCCTGGTCTTGTTGACATATACACGCGACTACCGGAACATGTTAATGCGCGCAGCTGCCAATCAATTCGGTGGGCGGGGGGGATCACACACCTACGTAATAGTGCGATCGATTTGAAAACAGCTCCAATTGGCCGACCCTTTTTTTTGTAGTTAAATTGAAAAAAAGGACTGGGTGTGTTCAAATCACCCCAGTATGACGGTCTATACACTATACCAACACACAGATCTGTCCAAACAGCTTGAAAAGTAGATTTTTTACCATAGGTGCCCTTTAATATATTAAATAAAAAGTAATAAATTACTGAATAAAAACTGAATAAATTCCGATTTACACATTTACTCAAGTAAATAAACAGAATTTATAATGGGCTAAAAAACTGCAGAAATCTGTGGAATTCTGCGGAAAATCTGCGGAATTCTGCACGCACAGATTCCGTGTGGGCCTACTCATAGCTAACATGTTTTACACACTGATTGATTGATTGATTTAACATGTTGCCAGCATGTTTTTACACATTTTAGCACACACATTGTTAGCCTGACCTATCTAGTATTTTTAACACAACATTTGAATACATTAATGTTACTAGCATCTTTCAGCATGTTACTAGAATGAATTAGCATGTTTTAGGATGTTTTAAAATATGACTATGATTTTCTTTTAGCATGTCGATGTCATAAATTATGTATAATCATGTGTGTATTTTTAACACACACACACATGCATGCACACACCCACACACACAGCCTGTATAATTAATAACAGGAGATCATAAATAAAATGAATCCCTAAGAGATGAACTTATATGTAATTAATTAAATAAATATTATTAATTAAACAGTTATTATACAGTATTTGGGGTGACACAGTGGCTCTTTGGTTGGCAGTATTACCTCGCAGCAAGAAGGTCGCTGGCTCGAGCCCTGTCTGGGTCAGCTGGCATTTGTGTGTGGAGTTTGCATGTTCTTCCTGTGTTAGCATGGTTTCTTTCTTGTCCTCCTTTAATTTACCCCACAGTCCAAAGACATATTATTAGTACTATTAGTACTATTCATTTTAATATTATTATATTATAGTATTACTACTACTACTAATGAATGCAACAAAATAAAAATAAAAAACACAAAACAAAAACTACTTTAATGTTTACAAAAGTTCCAGCTCTTAATCTTAACAAACCAATATCAAATATCATCTGCAATCTAATCTCCTCCTTTTACTGTCCATTCAGTAAAACCCACTGTAGTCAACACCATCATCAGTGAACGAAATCCACTGTCACATCAACATAAAGTGGCACTTATTGCGGGATAACATGCTGCATAAACCCATCTGTCAGGATGGCAATATTGAATGATAACACAACGTGACTTAAGCCACGACTGGTCACAAGAGACGAACAGATTGGAGAAGGGCAAGGCAAGGTTGGCTGCAGATTAGAAGTGAAATGAACAGCCCTTGGAAGGATGAATTATAACAAAGATAGTGGGGTTTGAGTGGTTGGGGAGGAAGAGATGTGTCACTTATGGAGAGATAAAACAGAGAGAAGTGGAGAAGGGTTTTATCCCATCGCTGAACGCCTGATAGTCAGAGGCTTTTAAGTGCAGAGTGACCCATTCTCACCAAATCCTCTGCTTAGACACTTACGGTCATATTTCCCTTATTAAAATAGGGTTACACAGAGATTAATAGCACTTTAAGCAAATATGATTTAAATGATGAACGGTCACAGGATGTCAGTAGTATCTGCAGACTAGAAAACAATTTAGTCACATGACCAGCAATGTTTTCCAACTAAAAATACTGTTGAAACTTTGTTTTTGTTTCTGTTTTACAAAGTTTATAGATAGATGCTAATACTTGAAAATGATGGCATTACAGTAGCTTACTGTACTTTAGGAATGTTTGTAACATATATTTAAGGGTAAACTCTGGCAACCATAGATGCCAGTTTTTTTAACTATACATTTTACAGATATTTTCACTTTTTTAACACACACACAAACACACACACACACACACACACACACACACACACACACACACACACATAGAGTATGTAATAAATATAAAGATAATACTCAAGCCTGAGTCAACAGTACAGTCCAGAAATGGTACAGTAACGATCAGCAAGTCAGCAATTCAGTACTTCAAACAGAATGAGAGCGGATGAACAATATGTCCAAACAAGCAGTTCTTGCTGGAGCAAACTGCAAACAACAAAGAGGGGGAAAAAAACACGGCTACTTTATAAATCCACACAGAAAAAAAAGTTATTTAATAAACAACAAACAACAAACAACAACAATTTAAAAAACACAGTTTTATTATTATTATTTTTATTTTAACACTCCACAGCATTTTTGTTGTTTGTTTTGACTTTATATTGTTGTTATTATTATTATTATTATTATTATTATTATTATTATTATTATTATTATTATTTTATGTTTTTATTATTTTATGGTTTTATTTTAGCAACAATAATAATAAAACAAGCAAAAAGGAAAAAACCTTAATCCAAGAATCAACATTAATCAACACAACAATGTTGTTCAATAAAGCAAAAACAAAAACAACTTAACAGTGTGCCTGTTTTTGAATTTATATTTTTTAATTATTATTATTCATTCATTCATTTTCTTGTAGGCTTAGTCCCTTTATTAATCTGGGGCCGCCACAGCGGAATGAACCACCAATTAATCCAGCAAGTTTTTACGCAGCGGATGCCCTTCCAGCCGCAACCCATCTCTGGGAAAGATCCACACATACACACACACTCATACATTACGGACAATTTAGCTTACCCAATTCACCTGTACCGGATGTCTTTGAACTGTGTGGGAAACCAGAGTACCCGGAGAAAACCCACGCGAACACAGGGAGAACATGCAAACTCCACACAGAAACGCCAACTGAGCCGAGAATCGAACCAGCGACCTTTTTGCTGTGAGGCGAACGTGCTACCCACTGCGCCACTGCGTGGTTATTTTATTATTATTATCATTTTATTATTATTGTTATTATTATTATTATTTATGTTTTTTTTCATTTTAACAACAAATAAAACAAGAAAAATAAACAAACCCAAATCCCCTTCATGAATCAACATTAAAAATGTTTAATAAAGCGAAAAACAACAATTACAATACATTACAACAACAACTTAACTGTGTGAATTTTTTTGACTGACACGTTTTATTATTATTATCGTTCATTCATTCATTCATTCATTCATTCATTCATTCTTTCATTAATTTATTTATTCAATCATTTTCTTTTCTGCATAGTCCCTTTTTTAATCTGGGGTCACCACAGCGGAATGAACCGCCAACTTTTCCAGCATATGTTCTAGGCAGCAATGCCCTTCCAGCCGCAACCCATGACTGGTAATTATTATGATTATTATTTTTTAATTAATATTATTCTTATTCTTATTCTTCTTATTATTATTATTATTCGTATTATTATTATTATTTACATTTTACAACAATAACAAATTAAACAAATAAAAAAGAACAAATCCAAACGCACAAAATAAATTCACACTGAAAAAAAGTCCTTTAATAAAGCAAAAACAACAAATAGGTCAATATGCATCCAGACACAACAAAAACATTTTTGCAGAGGATATATAAAAGCCCAAACAATCCCCAGACAAAGCCATTTGTTGGGGTTCAACGCCCTGCTCAACATGCCATAATTGTCCATGTCCAATCATGCTTTTAAAATATCATCGAAAGCTTTTATTGATGGCGTGAATGTGTGTGTGTGTGTGTGTGTGTGTGTGTGTGTGTGTGTGTGTGTGTGTGTGTGTGTGTGTGTGTGTGTGTGTGTGTGTGCGCGCGTGTATTATTTTTTTCATTATCAGGAGCATGACTAACATCATCACACAGAGAGTGATGGGTAGAATTAATATTGCTGGTGGCCCGCAGGGACAAAACTGCCCTCGCCTTTGCAGATGCCTTTGAGCTCGGCCGACTCAGAGGTCAGCGGCTCATTTTACACAGACAAAAATCTATTACAAAACCCATCTTTCCACACAAAGACTTATACCCAGAGGAGGAGAGTGAGGTTTCTTTAATTGTTTCTCTTCTGCCACACAGCTGACCCAAATAGCTGCGGTCCGCACCGTAAAGATAAGCGCTGGATGGCCATTGATCTGACTCAAAACTTCAGGCCGCTGGAGGACGCAGAGTCAGAAAGGGCAAGAGAGAGACGCTTCATTTCGACAGTAATGACCATGTTCCTCCATTGATTCGCAGCTGTCAAAAGCACTTAGACTGACCACAATTTGCGCCAACTGTGAGAAACGACAATCCTCGTGTGACCGCAAAGTTGTTAGACTGATGTTAAACTTTATTTTGCGAGCTGACAGCTTGTTTCTTTTTGTCTGTTTGAAAATATTACACTGCAAGACTGGTTTCAGACAGTGGTTCTAAGAAACAAACAATTGAGCTGCATATTAAGGTGTTAGACTGATTTCTGAAGGATCACGTGACACTAAAGACCAGGGCAATGATCCTAAGAATTCAAATTTGCAACAAATTAAAATAGTTATTTTAATCTGTTTTACAAAACTGTAGTTTTTTTGTTAGTATGTGCATGTTAGTCTTAAAGTTATCTCTGGGCTAGATTGCTAGATCTTAGATTGGAGATGTAAGAATTAGGTATGAGTGGATAACCAGCTTTGTAAGAGTGTAAATTATCATATGCATTTGTTTATATGGCAGAAGCATGTCTTTTTTATCAAGAAGGTCTACACAGATTCTAACGGCAGATAGCCTACTAGCTGTGCTTCCATCCAAAGAAGAAAATTGAATGTTTGCGCATAACTGGAATATCGCATAAAAGACATGCAGATAAAGCAGCGTTTCCATCCAAGTAGTTTAAGAGAGCAAAATCAACACATCCTGATTAACTGGCTCCAAATATCAACAGTAAACATTTTACTTGCACCTCAGAAGATGATGCTGACACGCAATGAACTCGTGATGGTGCTTGAAGCCATCAGACGCGAAGCACATATGCTCTTGACAGCTCTGGAGGTAATAATATTATAATACCACTAATACCGGTGTTTTAGAATGACCAAAACAACATTTCAGATGTTTTACAATGTGCTTAGCCTGCTGGTTTATCCATTTACACATTTTTTATCATCACATTATCTCTTTTAACAAAATCATGTGACTTTTTTAATGCACATACTGTAATTTGTTCAGTGAAAGTGTTTCCATCAAAGTTTATGCACATCTTTTCTTATCAAATAAAACATTTATCCTGCTCAGTTTTGTGCATGGTTTTTATGCGCATTTTCAAAATGTATGCACATTCTGGTATCCAAAATGCACATAAAAATAGTTGGATGGAAATGTAGCTACTGATAAGATCTGGACATAATTAATATGTGTGAGGACTTTGGGGGTTTTGTGATGTGGTCACATGTTGATTAGTCAGTTTGTATGTAAAAAAAATTTAATTAAAGCTGCCCTTGTTTCCATTTTTGGTATAAGATTGCAGAAGGATGGTTTGACTAGAAATGTACGGTTTTTCACCATCATACTGATAACTTTTTAGTAATTCAGCAAAACTACAGTTCGTACTGCTGTTGTTAAAACCCATTCTTACAGCTTTAAGATTTACCATAGTTTGGAAAAGTAATGGTTTTAAAACTGCAAAAAAATTCTGTTATACGGTTCCTAAGGTTTTTTTTTTTAGTTTTGTTTTTTTCCGTGTTTTTTTATGACTATTTAATGTAGTTTGTTTAGGGCAACCGTATCTCCAGCAGAAAAGGAGCCTCGACATCAAAAGCTACTGGTCAGCTCGCGATTCTGAAAAACAAATCGCTTATGAACCAGCATCCAACTATAGAACTGAACAGTGGCTAACTTTATTACCAAAGAAAGCATTATATCCAAAGATGCCTTTTAAAGTCTGCTTATTTCTGCAGAATCATTTCTGAATTATCGAAGTAAATGGCCGCTAACAACTGACCTCTGACATTACAGGAATAGTTAAAATGTTCAATATACCTGTATTAAAACAGAAAACAACTATTTTATACTGTATATATATATATATATATATATATATATATATATATATATATATATATATATATATATATATACATATATATATATATATATATATATATATATATATATATATATATATATATATATATATATATATACTGTAGGCTAAGGTGTGTTTATTAATACTCAAAGACAAACTAGTCACACAGACAGGAAATTCAGCAGTCCATCGCTAAATTTAATTCCACATATACAAAAACACCTTGTACACAATTAAACATTTAAATACATATTTCAAGAGTTCACACTTTGCTGATGATTGACAATAAAGTGCTTTTGGCATGCTGTGTGAGAGCCCTGAGCTCAAGTAGGTCTCGAGAGCACCCCTGAATTTGTTCGCTCGGCCCATTCCTTGACTTTTAGGGGTTGTCACGGTGGAAAGAACAGCCAACTATACCAGCACATTTTATGCGACGAATGCCCAGTACTAAAACACTTACATACTTCGGCAATTTGGTTTATTCAATTCACTTATTGCATGCCTTTAGACCATGGGAAAAAAGTACCCTGGGAAAACCCTCACAAACACTGGGAAAACATGTAAACTACACAAAGAAACAGCAACTGGCCTAGCCAGGACTCAAACCAGTGACCCTTTTACTGTGTTAACCACAGTGTTAACGACAGTGTTAACCACTGAAACACCATGCCCCCCTGTCCTGGATTAATCTAGAAAAGAGGGGGAGGAGTAGGGGTGGATAAGGGGACTTTCGAGGCTAAGATGACTAAGATAAGAAAATCTGGTTATTTACAGTATGTGCTTTTGGATTTGTCTGATTGGTAAATCATATGATAGTTAATGCGGTACCAGCCATGGTCAATCATTAGCACGTTATCCTCTTGAAATTATAGTTTATAAATGAGCTTTACCTAAAAAAAACATACATCTTGAGAAAAACTATGACAAAAACCAACACACACACACACACACACACACACACACGGACTCCCAACTTTAGAATAAATTGCCAATGCTTGCAGATCTGTTACTATTTTTATTTAGTAATTGAATCATTGCAGGTACAATTAGGGGCTACAAACTGACAACCAGAGCAACTGAAATTCAGCATGCAGAGGATGGGAACAATCTCAATGAATGGTGTATGGTTTTTGCTGAAGTTGACTAGAAGAAAAAAACTCTATAGGCTGTGTTGAGATTCCTCAATAATCTCATCAGCCCACCTAATAAATTGATTCAAGGAATTTTGGTTCCTCAATTACAAACAATTTCATTTAATATTCAATCCTAATTCTGAGCAGGCTGGTCCTTTTTTCAAACGCACCAGTTGTAAAAACAAACAAACAAAAAAAAATAGCAATCACTGCACTGCCACAAAGCTGACAGACTGTTTTCACGCGCAGTTAAATGTGCAATTATTCTACTAAATGTTGCCTTTTTTAGCTAAATGGAGAACTACCCTCACGCTGTATTTTTCCTACCTATTCAACATGCCGTTTCCTGCTGGCATCTGTTGAAAAAATGTGTTTCAGAGCACAGCGTGGTGCCCATGTAAACCCCTTTCTAAAATCAACTCAGGGTGCACTTCTCTGGCACAATCAGCCCTCTCCAAGCTGTTGCCTCTTTCAAATGGCAAAGGCCACATTGCTGAACCTTTCAGATGTACATCAAGTCCAGCTAGTTTGTTCTGGGAGCTTCAAAAAAAAAAAATCTTACAGAGGGTTTGGAAAAATATCTAGATGGCAGCTTTACAATGGAGGAACATTTGATTCTTCTGAACAAAGACACAGGCTCTGTCTCTCCATGGACGTGCTTTCCATTGAGAAAACTTTCTCCCTAAACTGCAGAGTGACAAAGCAAAAAACAAAACACCTCAAAAAAAAGAGCACTCAAGGTGAATTGGACTTTTTTTGAAAGCGTTTCCGCCTTCCTCGTATTCCCAGAGAAATGTACTTTTGGCAGGGGGCTTTGACAAAGTCGGCCTTAGAATGAAAATCTCATTGCTATTCTAATGCAAATGTCACAATCAGCCTTTGATCCACTCCTAATCGCTCAATAAACATGGCCTTGTTTGATCATTCTGTGATAGCAAGATGGATTTAAGAAATCTGTTTTGAGACCAGCGATGCCCGCAATGTCATAAAAAAAGCCTTATTATTTACAGCAGAGTAGTTTTAACAAGTGTCCTACAGAGGTTTTGCTGAGTATTGCTCAGAAACTGGCTGTACTTGGATTTGGCAACTCACAGGGCCTAATATTAGGATTCTGTCTGTTTTATAAGCAACAAAAAAGTATATATTGATTTTGGTCTTCCACATAAACCACAGAGTCTTTATTTTGGCAGAATAATGCATGGAAACATTCATTCATTATTTTTTTTTAAGCTTAGTTCCTTATTTATCAGGGCTCACCACAGTGGAATTAACCCCCAACTATTCCAGCATATGTTATACGAAGTAAAAGCCCTTCAAGCCGCAACCCAGTACTGGGAAACACTCATAAATTCTCGCATTCACCCTTGTACTTATACACTATGGCCAATTTTTAGTTAATCCAATTTAGCAGAGCACTCAAAGGAAACTCGAGGGAACAAGGAGAGAACAAGCAAACTCCACACGGAACTGCCAACCGGTGCAGTTGGAACTCAAACCAGTGACTAACTTGCTGTGATGTGACAGTGCTAACCACTGTCAATGACACAATAACCTTTATTTCTAAAAACTTTATTCAATTTCTAGTAATATTTTATAATATTGCTATTGTTAAGTTTTTTCTGTTCAAAATAACCTAGCATGATAGATTTCTGCCTTAATTTGACAGTGGTAATGCACTATATTTGTATTTTAGATGGAGAAAATATGTATTAATATATATGGCCCTAAATTATGACCAAATCTTTGCCTTATTGGAATTTTGTAGATTTCCACACAGCTTATAATGAGGCTTAGACAAAAGTTTGGAGTTGGTAAGGTTTCCTTTTTTTTTTTTTTTTTTTGCACTTGAAGAAAGAGAAGTGAAACTAGAACAGTAACACTTGGTAAAACTACCATCATTTAAAATGAGTGTTTATATTTGAATATATTTTCTAAAAAGTAATTTGAAAATTGCTAATATATAATATATTTAAACAAAACGCAACACTCATGATGCAAGACACTCCAAAAATTGTCCCAATAAGCCTGCCTTCCCATGTATGTAAGTGGCAGTATGGGTTCAGTATTCTGTCAGCCTGGCAGAAAACGCACCACCACCTTACACACCAACAAAAACATCAAATTTAAACATGTTTTAACTTCTTTTTTTGTTTTTTTTTTTACAAAAAAAAAAAAAAATACAAAAACAGTGAACCTCACTATTAAAAATAGTCAACCTTACTAAACAGCTAGTCAATCACTGTGACCCATCACTAGGCCCACACTAAATCTGCTGCCTTTTTAGTCTGTATAAATATATTTTTGTTAAGTTTTTATACTGATTTCAGTAATCACACTGAAAAATCTGCAAGTGCTTATTATTATTATTTTTTTTGCAATACAGTTTGTAAAGTAATATTTTCTGTCTTGTATATAAAAGACTTTTAAAAGCTTTATTTACCAAAAAAGTTGATTGATTTGGATTCAGCCAGTAAACCTAAAATACTATTAAACATATATTATAATAATGTATAACTATTAAAATACCACGAAATAAATTTATTTAATGTGTTAATTTGTTTAAGTTACTATACTAAAATCATTCTGCTTAAATCTGCAGATATTTTACAAAATTCTGTGCAGAAAGACCAAAAAATATCTGCAGATTCTGTCAGGCCCTGCCTAATACTAATGACAACAACAACATTGCAACTACTGAACAAAGTATAGCTTCATTAAATTTGTATACAGGACTCTATTAGCATATTGCATTATACATACAGTATCTGACATAATGAAAAAAGCCAATGCATAATGCAGAGTCGCTCAATAAAAGTTGTATATCAAATAATGTTCCACTTTCGCACACATTTTGGGTTTATCAGATACAATTTCCTTATAATAAATAACTCTAAAATTGTTTGAATGACCACAATTTGCTTTAAACTTCTCACTTTTTTTTATTTTACAAGTTCCAATAGACTTATACCTAGTTTTACCAATTTAACATCTATTTAGCTGATCTCCGGGTTTTGTAAGAGCATATTTCATATTTACTAATTTTTTTTTACTAAGCGGAAATTCAAACCGTTTCCCTAATGACGTTTGACGGTTGCCAAATCAATGAAATGAATGACCGAATTATCAAATAATACCTGCCGTGAGAATAACCGCATTCAGCATCGAGAGGCGCTATAATCACTCTCGTAGGAGAATTTTGCTTTCACCATCCAAAATAAATAAAGTAATCCAACATGTGCACCCGATAGCTCCGCCCCTTCTGCTACGTAAGCAAACCTGCGGTCGTTGAGTGCATGAGGTGTCCAACTTTGCACACTTCATTTTAGCGGCTGAATGAGTGCATCATCCGGGTAATTAAAGTGCACTTAATACTTTTTGAGTTTTCAGTGTGAACACACTACTTACACTATTTATACTACAAAATGGCGTAGAATAGAGCATAAATATGCGCTTTGGGACACAGCTAAAGTCAGCGACTAACAGGATTATAAATCTGGAGTTTTAGGATGCACAAATAAGCACTGTGACTACCTTCATTTGAGGCACTTCTTTTGATTTTTTTTTGCTTTTCACAGAGATAAAACTAGATTCTTGCTCTTGAATCTGACTCATAGACATTTATAGCTCCACCCTTATTTAAAAAGAGCACAATCTCACTTGAATAAAAAAAAAAAACAGTCACCGAAACACCACAATTTGAACCACAGCCTAAAAGAGGCAGTTTCAAAAGAACTATAAAAAAAATTTGAGCTGAAACTGCAAATACATGCTCCAGGGACATCAGAGACTTAAGCCCAATCCTAGTTCTACTCTTTAGCCCATCCCCTTTCCATTGGTGTGCCAATAGCTTGAAGGCATAGGGCTTAGGGGAAGGGTTAGATACCCCTTCGAATGGAAATTTTTCATGACCACACTCGAAACCAAGGGGTAAGAAAATTTCCCAGAATATACCAGCCATAACGGCAGCATAGCTGCATTATTTTGAATTTTTACAACGAACAAGCATATGTTTTAAAATGTTTATAACTGCATTTGTGTTTTACCGTCATGCTTAAAAAAATCCAAAAAAATAAAAAAAAAATGCTTAATTTGACTATCTACAATCCATAATAATTACTCCTGTACAACAGTTCCACAGCATTCTGACACTCGATGACACTCGAATGCCCTGTCAGAAAAGTTTAGTGGCTGGTAATGAGCTTTTTAAAGTGTCTGCTATAACAATAATGCTGTTTTGTGTGTGTGTTTACTACAGAAGTCATGAGCGTCTGATCTCTTATGAAGCATGAGATCATGATGACATATAATGATGTGTGCAGGTGTTGTAGTGGTGTCCTATTTCTTAGGAGTAAATTTTGAAGCCCTTCACCTTCACACTCGGTTTTAAGGGCTAAGGGAAAGAGGGAGGGCTACAGATATAGAATAGGGCCTTATTTTACAGTTTTATTTTTAAAAAGGGGCATAATAAGTTCTCTTTAAAGCTGGACTCTTCTGTAGTTATATCATGTACTAAAAAAAAAAGTAGATTTCCAAAAAAGTGGAGTATTAATATCACGTGTCCAGTGTTTTGGTGTGTTCATGTAGTTTCCGGGTTTCTGTCATGTGACATCCCCATGTGCTGCGATTCCTTTTTTCTATTTTGTCACGCCAGTTGTTAATGTGTCAGTTTTCACCCGTCTCACGCTTTGTGTCTAATTAATTCTATTATGTGCTGTGCATTTAAGTCCCTGTGTTTAGTTCGTTCTTTGTTCGGTATTGAAGTATCATGACTTGTCACCAACCCTTGATTCCTGTGTGTCAATGTTCTAGTATCTCCAGTAGTGTTCTGTGAATAAATACATGTTTGTTTTGATAACTCCTGCAATCCAGTGTATCTCTTTATAGGGTGGGAATGTGACTGTTTCTTTAAGCCAATGCAATTGGAACAGCTTCTGACAGTAATATTAAACCACCCTAAAGAGAAACCAGTTGGAATTGTTTAAGCAGTTCTGGGTTGTTTGATTTTCTAATTAATTTCTTTATTTCCCCACCATCTTTCCAACAAAGCGAACCCAACTTTTAATGAACAAAGGTAGAGGCCTTTAAAAAACGAATTGAGAAGAAATTTCAGCATTTAATTTTTTTCCCATTTCAGAGATAACGCAATCTCAGTGGCAGTGATTCTCTAAGCTAAATCAGTGTTTTAGAGGCTCATTAGATAACAACATCACATTTAGAGCATCATTTGCGCTGGAGATTTTGCTCATGTGGATTTAGGCTTAATATACAGAACCAAGCATTTTGCTTTATATTTTTACATCTTACTCAAATCATATCAGAGCTTCATTCAGCGTAAATATCAAAGGACATCAAACAATTACGTGGACCATTTGTTTGATTATTATTATATGCTGTATTACCCTCATAAGCCCGAGTTACTTGGCAGTAATTTGCAACTTGCACATGATCCAGGGTATTTAAACTCTTGTTAAATCATTAAAATGGCATGTTACTGTACCTATCATTTCGTAGGTCAAATCACCTCAGTGCCTTAATCTGAAGCTTTAACGGAAATCCTAATAATCACATTGCTTTCCCTGCCTTCACCTCAGACAACCTACACAGCAGAAAGCAATCTAGAGTCTTTAGAGTCGTGGGAGGGTAAAAATATCCAGAAAACAATATTTTTAGCTACGCCGTGCAATTCTCGGCGAAGACTAAAGACCTTTTTTTCCCTGCCGAGAAGCAAATTTGCATGACACAATTACACAAGGGCTTCTAAAATAGCAGAAAGAGTGGCACGTGGAGCCCCACAGGAGTGCACCAAGTACACAAACTCAGCCCGACACTTCTGTTACTATAGCAACCAAGTGCAGGAATTCTCAATCCAGGAATCGGAATGCTGTGGCACACAGGTTTATCGGTAAGTCAAGGGAATGCAGGTAAATATTAAACACATGAAATCATAAATAAATAATATTTATCACCACACGTCCATAATTGATTGATTACATTCAATACAGAATAGCAGCCTTTTTTTTTTTTTTTTGCATTATAAGTATTTTAAAATGCTTCATTTAAATACTTAAATGAGAATTTGCATAGACTTCTAGCACACAGGACACTGGATGAATGTTTTCCCTAATTTCACAATTCAGAATATATTGTAAACGGCCAAAAACATGAAAGTTTTTGAAACACTTTCACAATTTTGTATGCAATCAGACAACGCATATAACATATTATTACCGTTTGTGCATTATTATTTTTTTCTAAAAAAACATTCAGAATTCAGATATGACTAAAAATATGAGGTTTGGTGTATTTCAGTGCTGCAGAAGTGGGGATTAGTGGGGCAGTGCAGACAGAAAACATTATTTTCAGGAAATGGTCTTTAAAATATATACACTACCTGACAATGTCTTGTCGCTTATCCAAGTTTTAGGAACAACAAATAATAACTTGACCAGTTGAGCATTTTGTATCAGAAGTGGCTTATATGAAAGGTACATATTTTAAGGTTTACATATTTTACCCAATTAAAATATGATCATGCCATGATTTTTAATTATTTAAATTAGGTAAGGTCTGACATTGCTTAGAGAAAAAAAGTCTGTTGTCACTTAACAGAAATAATGTACAGTATAGAATATGAAGTCATGCTGCAGTGAGAAAAGAATTGCATTCTTTATTAGAGTTATTATAATAATACCTATTATAAATTATTAATACTCATATGAAATGGCAAAGAAAGTGTTTTTGCAGGACTCCCAGAGTTCAACAGGATTAGATTCATCTTTAATGCCTTCTCCTTCATCTTACCCCAGACATGCTCAATAATGATCATTTCATGTGACTGGGCTGGCCAGTTCTGTGGCACCTTGACCTTCTTTGCTTTTAGGAACCTTAATGTATGAGAATGAGTGCTATCCTGCTGAAGAATTTGCCCTCTCCTGTGGTTCGTAATGTAATGAGCAGCACAAAAGTCTTGATATCTCAGGTTGTTGATGTTGCCATCTACTCTGCAGATCTCTCACACACCCCTATACTGAATGTAACCCCAAACCAAGATTTTTCCTTCACTACACCTGACTGATTTCTGTAAAAATCTTGGCTCCATGCAGGTTCCAATAAGTCTTCTGCTGTTTTTGTGATGATTGGGATGAAGTTTAACATATGATTTATCTAAAAAATCTACCTTCTGACACTTTTCCAAATGATCAACTAGAATTCAAGTTATTATGTGTTGTTCTAACAACATATTTAAAATCCACAGTCACAGATTTATTAAGTGCAACACAAAAAAATACACTTAAAAGTGTGTTTTGGATGTTGTCTTTCCATTAGACAAAAAAAAAATGACACTGAATGCGAAGAAAAGCCAAAAAGCCCAAAACTGCTAAATTGAAAGGCACACACACACACACACACACACACACACACACACACACACACACACACACACACACACACACACACGCACACACACACACACACACACACACACACACACAAAATGCCTACAGTGTCTCGCCTAAAGAAAGCATTTTGTTATTTGGTCTGAAATCACCAGTTCTGTGTCAAAAGGTCCACTGCAGTTGACCGTACACATATAACAAACAAAATATAACAAACAAACCAGACTGGCTGAAGTAGCATTCGGTTATGGTGGTCCGGAAGACAGGCGTGGTAATCTGCACACTCCTCCACTCCTTAAAGCTGCTTTATCTTGCCAAGAGCAAAGTAATTTGCATACTGTAATGGTGTGCTTCAGTGTCAATAGTGGTAATGGGATTTGCAGAGACGTGGGCTACAAACTAAGCCGAGGAAACAAGCAAAGTGTCCGGAATATTAGAGCTGAGTGGGAGCCAGAACTCTGAGAACGTGCTCGTGAGAGTTAAAGGTTGACCTTACTTTGAAAAACTAAAATGAGCTTTCTGAGATGTTGCTTAGTGATATTCTCAGCTTTTCAACGAACGCTCACCTTGAAAAAGCATTATGTTGATGACTCGACAATATCAGACAGTTTTCAAGCAGCTTGCCATTGAAGTCTGTTACTATGGAAGCTTATTTCTGCCTGGGAAATAATAAATAAAAAATGGCATTTGCAAATTTTCACCTCACAGTATTCTGAATAATTTTGATCATTATTATGCTGTGTTATTCTCATCAGCCTGGGCTGCTTGGCAGTATTTTGCAACTTGTATTAAATGATTAAAACTGCATGTTTTCCATTATTTTGTGGGTCATCCCATCTGCCTAATCTGAAGCTTTATTGAATACAAACACCATAACAGGTAATAATTGCTTTCAAAGCCTTGGGCACAGATAGACTGCTAAATATTTTTCTTCCTTGAATTTTAAGTTTATTCCAACACCTTTTCTTTCTCTCCTTCTAAATGCAATTACATTTTATGGTAACACTTAACAACTTAACAATATAAAAGTATTAGACATCAAACATGAAGAAACAATGAATAATACATTTATTACAATATCCAATTTTCTCTGCTAATGTTAGCTATTAAAAATAAAGTTGTTAATTGTTAGTTCATGTTAACTCACAGTGCATTAAATACAGTTGACAAGCATGACTCTGGATTTTAATAATGGTTTAGTTATATTAACTAAGGTTAATAAATGTTGTTTATGTATTGTTCATTTTTAGTTCAAGTTAGAACCATTAACTAACATTAACAAGTGAAACCTTATTTTAAAGAAAAACAAAATCTATGTAGGGAAAAACTCGAATTTCTGAGGAAATACACAATCAGAATTGACAAAAGTTTATAACTAGTTTTAAAAAAAATTAAAATTATTGTTTAGCGGTTAAAATCTTCCACAAAATTAGTGGTATATGATAAGTGTTAATTTAGGTTACCATGTGACCTGTAGCCTATCAACCTTTATTTTCTTTACTTTATCCACTGCAAAAATCCAACTTGAAGAAAGTTGAAATTACTTGGCTTTTTTTTTTTTTTTTTTTTTTTTTTTTGCTGGTTTGGAAAAATCTGTAAAAATATATCTTAACACATTTACTTCACATAAATCTTTTTTTTTTTTCATTAAGGTAAAAATATTAGTTTTGTGAACAAAACTTTGCAAGTTCACCCAGAAAAGCTTCTGCCAACTTCCTTCCTTTAAAATGAGGTAATCAGTATTTCTAACCCTAATGACAAAAAAATAGAAACACCAATTATAACATTAATGTTATTTTTATTAACAACAACAAAGTGCTACTGCAATAATTCTAATGTAATTTGAAATTATTATCCATTTGTAATTTATCTTTTATTTATTTTGTCATTTTTATTTTTTTATTTGGGGGGGGGGGGTCACAGCTGCAGAAAGACTCTAAATGTGAATTTTCATCTCACATTTACCTAGTTCACTCCACAAAAACAAATGCTAATGTTTTATGCGTAGCAACTGTTTTAACTGATTGATTTAACTGTTATGCATATGTGTATATGGAAGATTATTTCCTAACAGATTTAAAATGAAAATTTAAATGCCTAAAAAGATCAAATAATAAATCAAACTTTCAAAACAACTGCCCAAATGATAAATCAAATGCTCAAATGATCAAATAATAAATCAAAATGCATTCTCAAATGAGAAATCAAATGTAGTTGATATTTAGTTTACATGAACAAGTCAGTAAAATCCTGTAATAATTAAATGACAAATCAAATGCTCAAACTATAATTCAAATTGAGGAACCAGTTTCAGTTACACATGATGGACTCATTACTATGACTATAAAGACACCTCATTCACACAGACTCTTTGCTGAGTCTTGTTTTTCCATGTGAAGCATTAGAAAGCATTTTCCCTGTTTGACCTGCCATGTTTTGATCCTTGTCTTGTTTACTGTTATTGTTGTTTTGCCTCCAGCCCTGTTTCTAATTCTGTGTCTCATAAATGTTTTGTAACAATTTTGTCTGTTTTTTATTATTAATATTTTTTTGTTTGTTTGTTCTGATCATGTATTACTTCTTATTACCAATTTCCAAGAGAACATGAGAAAAAAAGGAAATAAGGATTCTGCTTTTTTTTTTATTTATTCCAGTTATGCAGAAAAAAAATCAGTTGGCACAACTTAAGTTTTGTTACAGAGTAGTTCACTTCTCCAGAAAACCAATGATCTTATGTTAACCCAACTAAATGTTTTGTATTATTGACAAATAACTTTAGGTCAATGCAGCTGTTTTCTAAAAGTTTAGCGAACAAGAAAAGGCGAAAGGAAATGAGGATTATGCTTTTTTTTTTGTTCAACTGGCTTAATTTTTTTTAGTGTGAGAGATCATTTCAAATGCAAGCTTCCATATGCACTTTAGTCCAATACTCTGAAGTGTTCAGATCTTGCTGACAAGACGACAATAAAAAAAGTATCTAACTAATCCATAACCAGTTTAAACTCCACAACCTTTTACAGCAAACCTTTCAGCGGAACATAAAAGCCCACTGCATTAATCCACCGCAGTCCAGAGGTCAAATCGCTGTTAAACTCTCTCTGTTGGGACAGAACCACAACCCAGCATGTGCAAACCTGCTCTTTAGTGAAGAGTAATGAGCAAGAGAGGGTTAATCTGCTGAGATCATAGGTAATTCAGAGTGGCACTCAACAGGCAGTCAGGCGGAAACTCAGCGTTAGCAGCCGTCACCGTAGAGCTGCCCGGTGGGACGGGGCCGAGGGTATCTCTTCATTAGAATGACATAATCAGTACAAGCACAACGTGAGATGAACTGCCAGCCGTTTCATTGAGGAAAATTCTCCATGGGCCTTCCCAGGATTCCAAGCTCGCGCCCAGCTTCATGGGCGTAATATAAAACAGCTTCAAAGTGAATTCTCCATCTATTTTTGGCATCACCCATGGTGCATTATCAAGGCATCAGAGGTTTGTCTGTAGTTTTATAAAAGCCCGTTCCAATAGCCTGACTGGGAAACAGGGACATGGATGTGTTAATTAAAGTCTTTCTGAAATATTGCACTTACTCTGGATGATTTTATGCATTCAGACTACTGTTTGCATTAAAACTTAAAACTTCCAGAGATTTAGTAGATGTGGTAGGTAGGATTCATCATGATGTTCTAAATCTGTGCTCACCAATTCTGGTTTTATTATTATTATTATTATTATTATTATTATTATTATTATTATTATTATTATTATTATTATTATTAATATTATTATTATTATTATTTTGCCAAAAGATCATCTAACCACTACAATTTTTCTTTGTAAAAAAAAAAAAAAGTTAAAAAATGCTGGGTTCTACAAAATCAATTTGTCTTGGGACAACATAAAGGAATTGAGTTAATCAGTTTTTACAAAATGAAGTAGATTGAACATAAAACAATTAATTTGCCCCCAAAAATCCATGAAAGTGTGTTGCTTCAGCTAATTTTAAATAAGTAGTTTGAACAAACAGCAAACTTAGTTATTTGCAGTGTAGCCTTCCCTCAAAAAATTAAGTACACAAATATATAAATTTTATTTAAATTATTGAATTATTTTTATTTCATATTATCTCACTGGCAAAAAGAAATAAAACCAAAAATTTTAACCTACTATTACTATTCATTTAAGATTTGGTGTAATTAGGCCCTAAGGAACAAACCTCACTCACATCCGGTCATGGCACCAATGTAATACTTTTGGGTCTACTTTACCCAGTCCAATCTGGATTTGAACCAGTGGTTCCTGTTTTATGGACACTCATTGGCCACTTTATTAGGTACACATTAATAGTACCAGGATGGACCCCTTTTTGCCTTCAGAACTGCCTTAATCCTTCATGGCATAGATTCAAGAAGGAACTGGAGCTATTCCTCAAAGATTTTGATCCATACTGACATGATAGCACCACGCAGTTGCTGCAGATTTGTTGGCTGCACATCCATGATGCGAATCTCCTGTTCCACCACATCCCAAAAGTGCTCTATTGGATTGAGATCTAGTGACTGTGGAGGCTATTTGAGCACAGTGAACTCATTGTCATGTTCAAGAAACCAGCCTGAGATGATTTACGCTTTATGACATGGCACATAATTCTGCTGCAAGTAGCCATCAGAAGATGGGTACACTGTGGTCATATATAAATGGTCATGGTCAGCAACAATACTCAGGTAGGCTGTGGTGTTGACACGATGCTCAATGGGTACTAATGGGCTCAAAGTGTGCCAAGAAAATATCCATCGCACCATTACACCACCACCACCACACCAGCCTGAACTGTTGATAAAGATGGATCCATGTTTTCATGTTGTTGATGCCAAATTCTGACTATAACATACGAATGTCGTAAATGTCGTATAGCAGATTTGAGACTCATCAGATCAGGCAATGTCCAATTATCCATTGTCTGATTTTGGTCAGCTTGTGCGAATTGTAGTCTCTTGTTCTAAGCTGACAGGACTGGAACCCGGTGTGGTCTTCAGCTGCAGTAGCCAATCCGCCTTAAGGTTCGATGTGTTGTGCATTCAGAGATTGCATTGAGTTGCTTCCATGTGATTGGCAGATTAGAAATTTGCGTAAACGAGCAGTTGGACAGGTGTACCTAATAAAGTGGCCGGTAAGTGTATTACTGAATCACACATTCAAATGATTCATTAAAAAAAAAAAGTGATTTGGCTGGAGATGGAGCTGTTTATATTATGCTGAAATGGTTTAAAACTATTTTTATGCCAGAGTAAAAACAGAAAAAGTAACTGATAACACTGCTGTCTAAAACACAAAAGAAGATAGAAACTCAGACAGATCTGGAACAAGTGAAGAGTGAGTAAATGATGCCAAAATTTTTGGGTGAACGATCAATTTTAATACCCCGTAGTACCTAAAGTACACTGCTGAATCAAACACCACCATTTGAAATTTCTATAACAACGTTTTACATAAATCTTTTCTGTTTTGCTCCAACAAAAACAGCACATTCCAACAATTATTAGCCTTTGTTGGAGCAGTGTGAACTAGCTTTCATTCATCACATATTATGCATGTAAACCGCCAGTGGATATTGAAATGCACACTCCACTCAAAACTTGATTTGCTGTTGTCATGGACCTGAAGCAGAGGCAGCTATTAAGATGAAAACGAATCCTCCAATCAGGCAACAAGCCTCAATTTGGCATGAGTGCTTTCTGGCAGGGCTGTTTAAAGAGCCTCTCCATACCAATATCCTTTATCTGAGCAGCAGAGGAAGCCCTCAGACCGACAGAGGATCTTAAAGGAGAAGTCAGACTGCGGTGTGCATTACAAAACCCTCAAACACCGTCCGTCAAGATAACAGTGTCCCAGTAATGAACAACCCACAGCTGCAATCTCTTATTCAAACTGCCTCTGTGTCACACGCCAGAGTTGTTGATTAGATATTGTAAATCCCGAAGGTGGATTTCAACCAGGGTTACATTTCCAACACAAGAAAAAATTGACAAGTCGACGGTTTAGTCAAATAAAAGGCTGAAATGAAAGAAACTCCGGCAGCCAGGAGCAGATAATTGATTTATAATGTATTGGGCCCAGTGATGATCAGCGGTCACCAGAGACAGCGGTTTGGTTCATGTTACCACCTTGCGGTTTTGATCAGACGCCAATAGGCAATTTTGACAGCTCTGCCCGCAGAGCCGCTTCTGTTAAATTGTGGTTGTCATTGTGCAAATAGACATTTCTTCTCAGCTGCAAAGCCAATCAGAAGTGTGTGATTTGAATCAGTTCGTGATCACACAAATTGGATCAGTAAAAAAAGACTGCTTTTTCCATTTTTCACACTAACTGGCCACTTTATTAGGCACTCCTTACTAGTATGAGGTTGCACTCCCATTTTCCAAATTTAAAGTCACCCTAAGGCATAGTACACACACAAAATATGATTTACTGACCGTTTATTTGTTTCAAACCTTTATGAGTTTCTTCTGTTAAACACTAGATCATATTGATACACAGATATTTTGTAGAACGCTGAAAACCTGTAACCATTGGCATTGACTACAAAAAGCAAATGCTATGAGGTTCGCAGCTTTTTTTTCATTAGAATATTCCCTTTTTTTTTTGTTCAACAAAAGAAAGAAACTCGTAAAAGATATAGAACCACTTGGGGTAAATAATGAGTAATTTTCATTTTTGGGTGAACTATCCTTTAAAGTGACCTTTCTTTCCCATTCTGATATTGAACCTAATGGGTTGTTTTGATGATGGTCTTTAATAATACAGAAGTAAATGGATGCCAGCTACCAGCATTTATCAAAGTATCTTATTTTGAGGTCAACAGAAGCAAGAAACTATATATACACACTACCTGACAAAAGTCTTATCAATCCCAGTTGTAAGAGGAACACATAATAACTTGACTTCTAGTTGATTGTTTGGAAAACTGTCAGAAGTTAGATTTTTCTGATGAATTATTTGTTGAACTGCATCCCAATCATCACAAATACAGCATAAGATCTACTGTAAGCCACATGGAGCCAAGATTCTCAAATAATTCAGTCAAGTTTGGTGAAGGAAAAATAATGTTTTGGGGTTACATTTAGTATGCAATGCAGTAGGGGCATCCGAGAGATCTGCAGAGTGGATGGCAAACTTCAACAGCCTGAGATATCAAGACATTTGCGCTGCCTATTGCATTACAAATCACAGGAGATCGAGGGCAAATTCTTCAGCAGAATAACGCTCCTTATCATACTTTAGCCTCTACATCAAAGTTCCTGAAAGCAAAGAAGGTCAAGGTGCTCCAGGATTGGCCAGCCCTGTCACTAGATATGAACATTATTAGGCATGTCTGGAGTAAGATGAAGGAGGCATTAAAGATGAATCCAAAGAATCTTGATGAAGTCTGGGATTCCTGCAAGAACGCTTTTTTTGCCATTCCAGATGACTTTATGAATAAATTATTTGATTCATTGCAGAGATGTATTGATGCAGTCCTCCAAGCTCATGGGAGTCATGCACAATATTCATTCTTTTTCCACTGCACTGTGACTTTATATTCTATACTGTACATTATTTCTGTTAAGTGACAAGACTTTTGCCTAAGCAAAGTCAGACCTTACTGTCCAAATTAAATTATTAATAATCAAGGCATGATCATATTTTATTTAGGTTAAATAACCGTAATATAGAGGCCTTTACCTTTTATTTAAGACACTTCTGAAATGACCAAGGTCAAGTTATCATTTGTTGTTCGTAAAACTTGAATAGGTGACAAGACTGTTGTCAGGTAGTGCATATTTGTGAACTATCCCTTTAAGCGCACCAACAACTGTACATTTCTAAATTTAGCAGCTGCCATGTAATTGGCTAATTTGATATTTACCTAAAGAAGCAGCTGAACAGGTGTACCAACTGTAATAAAGTCTAATATAAGCTGTAGAATATTTAGATAATTTTACTCTCAATCATTAATAACCATGTCAACAAAAACACCTACTTTCATCCATGCAATAAACAGCCAATCATGCGCAGGAGAGACCTTGTACTAACAAACAAGCTTCCAGGAACATGTAGTGATTCGGTGGGACTGTCTAACCATTCAGTATGATGTATGAGACCATAGCTAATATGTAAAGTGCTATTAATCTCTTTTTGTTCTCCCTGGAAAGGTCAGCATTTGCAAAAGACAAGTCTGTAGACAGTAGATGCGTTGCATTTGCGAACAGAAGGTTGAATCAAAGACAGTGTTTTGCAGATAAGGCCTCAACCATCTGTCTAAGCATAATTACATCACCGTTTTTGTTACTGTTTATTGATTCAGTATATGGTTCTACAGACCCCAGAATAGATTTTTCAATAATGGTTTTGCATGAAACTGGTTTTAATTTGTATATGGTTTCATTTGTTTAAATGTCTCTTGTAAAGGCTTAAACAATCCATTTGTTCATTGCTTTACAATACACTAATAGTCAGTAGTATAATGTGAAGCATTAGACTGGGATCCACATAAGTGGGGACATCATGACTGGCTAATTATTAAAAGTGAAGGGCCACTGTCATCAACAAACGTAATTTTCAAATATTGTAAATAAATAAATGAACACTGTAAAAATGTAAAAATCGCTTTACTCTAATAGTTAGTTCACAGCCACTGTAATACTGCTTCAGATTTTGCAATTCACAAGTGTTTTCCATTTGTTTACAGTTGCATTATGGGACCTTTCAACTTTTGATGTTGAAAATTCAACTGACATTTATTGGCATAGCATTTTGGAGCAGGATAAGTATCAAAAAATAATAAATTTGCATTCATAAAATTTATAAATGCACTGTGCAATTCATAAATTCACAACTCTAATTTGTAAATTTAAAACACGATTCATAAATTCACAACTCCAAATTGTAAATGCAAAACACAATTCATAAATCCACAACTCCAATTCATAAATGCAAAACATAATTCATAAATTCGCGACTCCAATTTGTAAATTCAAAAACAATTAATAAATCCACAACTCCAATTTGTAAATTTAAAGCACAATTCATAAATTTACAACTCTAATTCAAAAATTCAAAACACAATTCATAAATCCACAACTCCAATTCATAAATGCAAAACATAATTCATAAAATCACGACACTAATTTGTAAATTCAAAACACAATTCATAAATTCATGACTCCAATTCATAAATCCACAAATCTAATTCGTAAATTCAAAACAATTCATAAATCTACAACTCCAAATTGTAAATTCAAAGCACAATTCATAAATTCATGATTCCAGTTCGTAAATTCATAAGACAATTTATAAATTCATGACTCTAATTTGTAAATTCAAAACACAATTCATGAATTCACAACTCCAATTCGTAAATTCAAAACACAAAGCATGGAGCGAACGAGTTTGTATTGACCAGCAGAATCTACTTTAGTGTAGGTCTAACATATATGCAACAGCCATAAATTAAATAAGCTGAATAACATTAATATTGAGTATGATGATCTCATATAATTCTTGAATGGCTGGATTCAATGCATTTAGTAGCCAATCTTACTGAAGAAATCATTGATTCAAACGAATCGGTTAAATAGATGACTTGTTTAGTAGTACTTTTGAATTCATGAATTGTGTTTTGAATTTACGAATTGGACTTGTGAATTTATGAATTGTGCTGTGCATTTATCTCATTTATAAATGCAAATGTATAATTATTATTATTATTATTTGAGACTGATCTAGCTTCATATTAGTAGCACATAGTAATTTAAAATAATATAATGTATAATAAATAATATATAGAGAATTAGGTCTGTAAAATAACAAAAAAATGTACTGGCAGTTTATTACAAGGTTTTTGTACTATAATATACAACTCCAATCCAGACCATATATCACTTTAAACTATTATGAATGTTATTAAAAGTCACTTTTTTCAAACTTTGCCCGGTTAAAAGGTGTTGCAAGAAAGACCAAGGTCACATAATGCAATTCAAAAACATGAATAAACAAGGAAAAAAGATGACATGAATAACAAAATACATACATACTGTACAACCTATTATTTAGCTGAGATTTTGAAGAAGGTTGTGCACTTCAATATTTTCAACATCATCTGGTCATTTTATTAGGACCCCCTTGCTAATTTCCACATTCAAAGTTACCTAAATGATCTTTCTCCTCAATTTTTCATTTATTTTGGACTTTATCCGATCCTTTTGTATCCTCTGTGTACCAAATCCCACCACTTAAGTACCTGGAAACTTCCACTATAATACAAACTGAACAATTCAAGTCCACAGCACTGAGCAAAACAATCAGCCTCTGAGATCATTAATAAATAATTGGGTTTGTGTACAAGAGCAATCACTCAACTGAGTCCAGAGCAAAATACAAGAGCTATGAAAGTGGCGGCTCACAACTTTAATTTACAGCAGTTAAAGATTTGACCACATAATGCCACAGACGATCAATAACAAGAAAGAATTCCATTGAAATGTTTAATATTAAACAATAGAGCAGCCTCAAGATCACACAATTAAAAAAGTCTGAACATTAACACACTAACAGTTTCAAAACAGAACAAATTATGAACTTAAACAATGATGATAAATTAAGAGTAAACTGCAACTTACCCTGTACCATACGATCTCTCGTAATCTTCCATCTGTCTTGAAGTTGCACTTTAGAGTCACCGCTTCTCCCACAACAACAGGTAGCAATGGCTCTATCGTTACAGTTAGATATCCTGCAGAGGCAAAACAAGACATCACTTTTATTAAAAATATAAGCCAAATAGCCAGATGGTGATACATGAGGTGCAGACTGAAAAGCTTATCATAAATCAGACCACTTCATGATATAATTGATCATATTATTCAGAATTATGAACTGATTACAGAATGAATTGGAACTAATTGACACAAGTTAACATGCCAGCTCAAAACGATGTCGTTGCTAAGGAAACTAAGGCTTTGGCTTCAACAAAACAAAAGCCTTTTTTGTACACTGAATAAAAAATCTATAAAGTGAAAAAAATTATCAAAATATTCCATGATAAAATGTATATAACAAGGCAAATAGTTTTAGTCAAGTAAAATAATATTTCCAATAACTAAATTAATATATATGCATACATTTATAATAACTAAATAGATTTCTTTAAAGGGTCACGAAACACCAAAACACATTTTTTGAGCTGTTGACAGTCGTATATGTGTCCCACACTGCTATAAACACTATTAGGACGCCTATATTTCACTAAAAAGTGTAAATTGGTTGTTTTTGCGTTATTTCAAGCAAATTCGTACTTCCGGTTTGAAACGAATTTTTGAAGCTGCGTCACGGTCATGACATAATTATTAGTAAGGCTTGGTTCAAACCAATCAGCGCGCTCTATTGTGCAATTTCATTAATATTCATTAGTGTCACAGTGTTTTCACGACAGAGACGCCACGTTGTGTTGGCAAAACAAGCGTGAAGTGTTGCTTTTATAGTTTGCTGCCGTTAAGTTTTGTTTTCATTTTCTCTCTGTGAGAGCGCAGCTGGCGTCACGTGTGGATTAACAGTGTACGCGACGCTCAACAACAATAACTTACGTGTCTAAGGAGGATTATTGTTTACATGAGAGCTGCTCTCATCTCCAAACGCTGAGATCTGGATTCGCTTGTAGTATTCTCTTCATAAAGACGCGGCTCTGATTGCTGGTGATTGTCCTGTCTCTACAGATTTGGTGAGCGACCAGTGCTCTTTGTTTATTCAGTTTGCTCGTATCGAACTAAGTTAACTATTGCACCGAGTCACCGAGTGTAAACACGTTAGCATCACAACCAAACTTTAACCTCGTGTAGGGCTTTTACGGCATTTAGTGACCGGAATAACACACGTGGCTTTCTGACGCTACCTGCCGTGTGCATCTAAGTTTCCGGGAAATGCGGAGGTTTTTTTTCTCTCATTCGCCGTGCGCTATCAAACATTGCATGAAAAATACACGCTTAGAGCAGTTCCTCGAATCAAATATCTCGTTTGTCGCGAGAGGCATGAATGAATTCCCTGAATGAAAGAGCCAAACTGCAGTTAAAGTCCAACATTTAATAATTTGGCAAATAATTCAACTACAGATGTCCATGTAGGTTAAACACCATCACTTTCTCCTGTCTGTGTATTTTGACTCTGAAACACGCGCGTGCCCAAATAGACACTCCCACACCCTCCCACTTTAGTTCTTCCGACACTCCCCCCTAAACAGAGCTGGACACGCCCACTTTTCTGACTTTTTCCAAAGTAGAGGTGTGAAAACACCCTGCTGAAACGAGGGGGTTTCATGGCCCTTTAAGTATTTTTTTTTTTTTTTGTTAAATCTTGACTTTTTAATAAAAAGCAAGAAAATATTGTATAGTTAGTGTGTTTGTAAAATTGGCTAAGTAAAACATATGTTAATCTTTAGGGGCCCTATAATGCACTAAGGTGCAAGACATGTTTTTGACATTTGCTGCTATTTTCAGACAAGAGCAACCCTAATTTTTACGTTTTGTGCCATGTTGGGTAAATAGCAAATACATTTGCACCACTTTGTGTACTCATGGGTGTTCCGGTCTAAAAAGGAGGTGTTTTATAGCGTAGTGTTGGCATGTTGCTATTTTCAGGGAACTTAAATAGGGTCACTGACTGAATGAAAGCTTGTCTAAAGTCCAGCATGTTAATTATGCGCCTATGCAGATCTGTACAGACAGGATGTACAGCAATATACAAATACCTATATATGTGAAAAAATTTAAGTGTTAAAATGTTACAGAAATTATTAATTCCTACATTAATATAAAAACCACTACTTCTATGCCTTCTTCATGTCCGGGGGCTTTTTTCAGTTTATTCATGACAATTTGCATTAGTATATTGTTATTATTAGCAGTATTATTTATTATATGCATTTTTTTTGTATAAACAAGCTTAGATTTATCTATCTGTCGGGTTTTGGAGACATATGCATTACTATTTGAGGCATAAAAATTGCTTTTTTGACCACACTTCATTAATATTGTTCATTTATTCATTTGCTGAAAATTAGAACTGAATATAGAAATAATTTTCAAACAAATCTTTGCACTTAACAAATGAATTTAAATATGAAGGCTGAGGGATGTCTTCAGTGGAGTGAGTACAACACTGTTTCCTTATCCATGTAAGTAAAGGAGTAAAGAGTAAAAGTAAAGAGAAATTAAAAAGGCCAGATGGAGGAGGCTCCATATAAATAGCAAATGCACCAAGGCACGATGCAACTGACTCTTAAAGGGAATGGGAGATGAGACTCTGATTGGTTTATTGCACGTCATTCTCAAACCACACCTATAACTCTTTAAGAGAATAAGCTCAACTCTGTTAGGCCATGCACCAGGATTTTTTTTGTCCTTAAAATCACAAAAGTGGATTCGGACACGCCCTTGATGCTTTTGTGCCATTTATCTTTAGACATGAACTTTGTGTAATGAAAAATTTTATGAAAAAACATTATTTATTCTCTTAATATTCAAAAATTTAAAAGCCCCCAAAACCTTGATTAACTCTTTAAAGGATTTAGAATTTCTAGAGTATCAAACAAGGAATTTTTTTTTTTTTTGAAATGTAATAATTTTTAAAAATACAGTGCGTCGACGTTAGAACCTCATTCTTGAGTTTAGATCTTCTGAACAGCATCAGCATTTCCCTTTACTCACCTTTACTCACACTCACACACTCACACACACACACACAGAAGTGTGAAGGAGCTTCTTTTGCTCCATTAATTACACTTAAGGCATGGACACTTTGCCATCTGTTTAATTTTGTCTCCAAATCAGCTTGGCTATGGCAGTCCCACCCCACAAATAAACTAACACTTCAAATCCTGCTAGCCACAATTAGAACACACAATTATTTTGATGATCACATCATATCTGACTATTTATGCTAATTATTTGACCTTATTTATGCACTACTGTAAGAAAGTTCTGTGACACATTTCAAAGAATGCTGGGAAAAACAAATTCTTCCACAAAAGGCTATGTGTAACAGGCTAACTAACTAAGTAATGTGAACAATTTCTCATTTCTCTGGCCTCTTTCACTTACTTTCACTTTTCACTTTTGCTATGCTAATACTGGTTTACTTGGTGCCGTGACCCGGATTAAAATGGCATTTCAGTGGTGAGTTTAACTAGAAGTAAGCTTTGCTCCCTCGGTCTTAAGTGACATCATACTAGTAACATCATAAAGGCTGAGTGTTTAGCTGAGTGTTTTGATGCTGAAGATGCCACTTCAAATCCCAATCAGAGACGAGTGAATAGAACTGTAGAGGTTTATTGGTGGAGAGACCCAGTCAGAATCGATGCTTAGAAGTGTAATGAAGGCCAGCAAGTAGAGTCCTTTTGGCATCCTCACCTCAGATGCCAAACATGCCATGTTCAATCTTCCTGGTCTGAATAGAACTTTAAGTTCTATATTGGTGCAGTGTCCCAGATGAGAATAAGTGGTGGGTGGGTTTTGTGTAATGGAGGGAAGGTAGATGAACGTGTGTGGGTAAACTTCACTCCCTGTGCCAGTTTGAATCCCACTTGAAGTTGTGCTAGTAGAAGTGGAAGGGTTTGTTGGTGCCATGACCCAGATGTGAGAGATGTTTGTTTGCGGAGTGTAATAGAGGTCAGTAAGTAGAAGCTGTGTGAGTAAACCGCATTTCCCTGGCCTCAACGGGTGCACTTGTGACTGACGCTAGAAACTGCAGTTTTAGCACCCTTTTACCATGCCTGCCTCTTATGCCAGTTAGAATCCCACTTGGAGTGGTGTAAATAGAACCAAAAGGGTGTCGTGACCTGGATAAAGATGATGTTTGGGTTTTGAGTGTACCAGAGGCCAACTAGTAGAAGCTGTGTGAGTAAACCTCACTCCCCTGGCTTCAAGAAGCACAGTAGTGACTGATGTTAGAAGCTGCAATCTTTTGCATCCTAGTTAGCATTCCCACCTGCCATGCTGGAGACGTGGATTCAAATCCTGCTCGAAGCAGTGCTATTAGAACTAAGGCAGTTACACATACACCTAATCCATATATGCGGATCATTCCTGATCAACTAAAATGCATTGTGGTCCCGGTTTAGAGAGTTAATGAGCATAATTACAAAGTTGATCACATTTCCGACACAATGAAAACACATTTATCAAAATGCTTGGATGTAGACATGAATGACAAATGGAAGAGCTCTCGCCTCTTAAGGATGAAGATGGGAACGTCCTGCTCTAGTGAGCACTTTCTCTATCTGCCTAGCAGGTGGCCTGGATCCTACTGACTGCACAGTCTATCCATCTAACCAGTAAATACTCCTCTTAACACAGACAGCGAAAGGAGAGGGAGATTCAGAACATCAATGTGAGAAAACTTCGGCTGATTATTTATTTCACTGTAATTATTTCGCGTTTGTACCAAATCCTAATATGCCCCTGATGCATTCAATCTCCATTACGGGCGGGTATAATAACTGCAGATGTTTCATGTTCATCTGGAACATTACTTCGCAAGGAGATATCCAATCTTACATGCCAGTGCATGCTGGGAAATTAAGTCCTTCATAGTGGGGGACATATTAAAATAAAACTCTTTAGCGATCTCTGCCAATCAGCTAATTTACCTTAAGCGGCAAATCATTTAACAGAAAATGTATTGGATTTTGATGTGAAATGAGGAACATGGGGTGTTGAAAGCTCTCTAGGGGAGTGATTAAATATTCTAATACACAAATGTTTGTTTATTGCCATATTCAATGGGAAATCCCACAGTTGGCGGGTTTATGTGATTACCTCATTGACTTCCTGTTTTACAGTTAAATATCTTTTGTGTTTACACCCAACCTACAGTGGCATGTCACATTAGATATTACTCATCATTTTATCAATGCTGTAAAAACATTTTTAGGCCCACTGAAGAATTTCCTCAAGATCCCACCGCGCTTTGAGGTCAACACTGCCTCTAAAACCTATTTAATGTTTATAAGTCTCCTGATGAATTATGCATCGCACCCAACAACAATTGTTGTCAAGTGCTCAAGCAAGTATGTGAGCGTGAATCATTATGCCTCAGAATGCTCTAGGAATGAAAGACGGAGTGATTCGCCAGACCAATTCCGTACTTTTCAATAATCTGTCCATCTTGAGGTCTCAATTAGCTCTTGTCAGACAAAACAGCTCAATTGCTCACTGCATCGGCCAAGGCCTTATCACTGTGTCAGACTGACAGAATTGACTTGGCAATTCTGTACATTTATCTCAGCGGAAGACAGAGCAGCTCACTCTAAGCCTCGAGGGAAATAAGGGAGCAAGGATAGGAACAAATTCCAGCAGATCCGCGACCTCACTTAGTTTCAAAATTCCCAAACTGTGATGGAGCCTGAACCCTAAGAAATCACTTTCTTCCAAACTTTGACTTCTAGAAATTGAGTCGGTTCCTGGGTCCTAAAGCAAGAAGCACTGAGCTGTGTTGTGTTACTGAGGACATGTACCACTTTCCAAATAGAAGCAATCAAAATGGCACTTTCAACTATAATGAAGGTTCCTCCAAACCGAAGTATTTAAAACTTACTAACTAATTTTAGAATAAGGTGCTAATTTCAGAATAAGTTTCAAAATAATTGATTTTTGGCTTGATGGTGTTGTTATAACACTGCAGGAGTGTTGGACTTTGAATCGAAAATTTTGGCATTTGCAGAATTTAGTTGAAGAATACATTTCAATATAATGATTACCAAATATATTATGCTAAATTAATATATACTAATGATGAACACATGCACATTTAGGTCTAGACACAAATGAATCTTTTGGACTCAATAAATGTGCATATGATGGCTGAAATTGTTAAGAGTCTACTAGTGATGCACGATTAATCAAAAAAAGATCGCAATCTCGAATCGACCCTACACACGATCTTAATTCAGCTTTTCTACGATTCAGCCTATTATATTTTCAAGGTCAGGAGAGAAGTTTCAAGGCAGTAATGCTCACATTGTTTTATATATATTGCTCAGCAACATTGACACCTCCAAATGGTGTTAAAAGTGTCACATACTGAAGATATTTGGTCAACTATTTTACAAAAGATCCATACATCATCTGTCTGTACTCGTCATGAGATTCTACAATGCAAAGTAGTCCACAGAGTTCACTGGTCTAAGTGTAATCTGGCTCACATGTCCATGCTATTGATCCAAACTGTGACAACCTGCAAATCTTTTTCACATGTTCTGGACCTGTCCTGCTTTGTTTCCTTTTTGGGAGACTGTTTTCAATTCATTTTCAGAAATTATATCTGTTATAATTGATACTTCTCCGGTAATTGACCTGTTTGGAGTTCTGCCCCATGACTTTGAGTAACCATTATATTTTTCTGAATTATTAGCTAGGTGATGTAATTTGTTGCAGTGGAAGTCTTCTCAACCCCCCTCCCATACATGTTGCCGTTTTTTTTTTTTTTTTTTTTTAGAAAAAATATATACATATAGTCTTCGAGGTTCAGTGATCAAGTTTCTAACATTTTAGTTTGTTCCTTCCAAATGAAATCAAGTGCTGATGTAGCACTAGCGTACAACTTTCCTTATCATAAAACCAGAAGTTTGAAAAAACCCACATTTTTATCCAATATTCAAGTTCAAGTCCAATGACATTAAACTAACTCCCCTTTATGGTTGCTTTGTTGACAGATACACAATATGGATATTATCATTGATATGGTGGTCAAACGGTCTGAGAATCAAGCAGTCTGCGAGAGGATAACTATGCCAATCAGGTTCTGTTCTTCTATTAGTTTTTGTCATCATGGAAGAAGTCTCTGCAGGACCATGCCTAGTAATTTCTGACACTGGCAGAATTTCATTAAAGATGAAATATGATCACAATGGTCATTAATCATCTGTCTAAGATAAGAGAAATCTTGTCTCAAACCCCCAAATCATGGCCAAAATTGTGCAGAGTCACCCTGATTTTGATCTGTCTTCTGTCGGAAAGAGTCAATCTGAAATGACAGGTTCCTACCGTAAAATGGCCTGCCAATGCAACATGTGGAGCATTGTCTCTGAGATCGAGCTGCACCTCCATGTGCTTGTTAAAGAATCTTAATTTAATCATCACGCTCGAGGGATCTTTACGCTGGAGGAGATTTGAATGGATAAGCCTCGAGAGCTACAGGTCATTAAAAGGAGCTGAAGCTCTCAAATAAAATCCCTTCCACTTAGCACCCATATATCCATAAAGAGCTTTGAGAGTCTGGAGAAACTGGTGCAGGCAGCATGTTCATATGTGGTATTTTTATTTAAATGTCAAATCATTAAGTAGAGTTAAACATAAGATGCTTAAAGAGCTAGAAAATCATCACTTGGAAAAAAAAAATAGTCGAGACATGTTGATCTACTGTAGGTGAACAGATGATAGAATAGATAAAAAGGAGTATGGATGGTTTGGATTGGATGTAGGGTGAACAGATTTCTCATTTGGAGATTTGGAATAAACAGTATATGCTGCTCAGTATATGAGACATACAGTTTACAAGATGTTTTATTGACTATGTTCTGTAGTTTATTCATTCTGCAGCTGACTATCTCAGACTAGGGCTGCACAATACAGTATATAGTTTCAGCATCGATATCGCAATGCGCGAATCTGCAATAGTCACTTCGCAGGATGACAAGCAATTTCAAGTCAATAGCCAGCACTTTTGAGTATACAACAAACTAACTTTAAATAGTAACAGTTCTTGACCGCAGGGAGCTACTGTATAAACATAAACTATGTATCATTGGAATGAAGACACTTTGAGCTTTGTCCATTGTCTATAAAGAAAGAGTCATGCAAAAAAAAAAAAAAAAAAAAAAAAATATATATATATATATATATATATATATATATATATATATATATATATATATATATATATATATATATATATATGAAAAGTTATATATTATGAAGTAATGAGAAAGAAATACTGTACTGTATTTAACATTTGTTTTTTTATATACAAACAAACAAAATAAAACATTATTGTAATAACCTAGGAATAAATATACATTGAAATATACATATACAATATACATTGATATATATATATATATATATATATATATATATATATATATATATATATATATATATATATATATATTTTTTTTTTTTTTTTGCTTCCTCACCTCACTAAACTAAAACATTAACAGTGGCTGAATAATTTGGTATACAATCACAGTTCATGTATCTTTGGAAAGAAGACACTTTGGGCTTTAATATCCATCATTTAGAATTTATAATGTTTTAAAAAAAACAGGTTATAGATGCTTAAGTAATGTAAATAAATTGCACTGCACTAAGCATTTTATTATTTCAAAACAAATATACAAAATTAGTCCTGGATAAGTAATAGGTCAGAAGCCACACATCTCCTGAGTATAGGTTTTGAATTTGAGGCCTGTTTTATTTAATAAATTGCAAAAATTTGAATTTAAAATAAGTTTCATAAAAGGTGTCCACATATTATTAAAAACAATAAGTTTGCCTTTTAACATCAACTATTTTTAATAGCTAAACAGAAGGACATATAAAGTTTATTTTTAATAGCTTTAATTGTTTCATTACAAAAAGTACAATGGTGCTACATGTCGGCACAATGTCCATGAGGCTACTGGGGCTGTCAGTGATTGGACTATTTTTACATAACAGAAGAATACTACTAGAACTCAGTAATTAAGAATTTTAAGGAAACCAAAGTATAAGCCAACACATTATGGTGTTATTCAGAACATGTCAGAACACTGAAAATATAGCCAAAATACTTGGCTGTCCTGTTAAAATGGGTTTGGTCTCTTCTGGCCACCCTAATTGGACGGAAATATAAACTAAGCTGGTTAAACTTTATTTTGATGGTCAGTTTGTTCAGTTTCAGTTGCATTGCATCTACATGCCATCTAATTCTCATTAGATTATATACAGACTCTTACGTTAGAGTTAGGGTCAGTGTAAGTTGACATGTGCTTGCAAAGATACTAATAGTAAGCTACAGTAAATGTCTCTTTAAGGAGCAGTATCAACAGATATTAAGCACAGTCTACTAATACTTTATTGGACAATCAAAATTAAGTGTTACCACTAAGCCTTTACTGTTACAATACTTTCAAAAGTTGAATGTAGATTTGTTTAATAAAATTGCCTTTTTTTAATCTTACAATCCTCAAATATTAAACAGTAGCCCTTTACACACACGTTTAACTTTAAACTTGTCCAAAACACTAAATAATGCTTGTCTCTGCTACTCTAGTAAAACGTACTTAACTCCTGCCAGCACTTAATAGCATCCTTATAGGGTCAATGCTTAAACAATAGTGTCTAAAGAATAAATTACAAGTTGTAAAATGGAGCCAGTGCTGTACAAAGCAGGTTGATGTAACACACTTCTTTTGTCCGATCTTTTTTTTTTCTCTGGCATTGTTAATCGTTCCGCTTTTGAAATTCAAATGAGACACAGTTTCCCACCCGATCACGATTACGGTAGCCGCCTCCTTAGCGAGAGCTTGTATATGCTTTTGTGTTTGCATGCTAATTTTTGGGCTGAAAAATGGCTATGAGCAGGATGGTGTGATATTGCGTGACTTACTGATATGGAAAGTGCCATGAGCAGGGATTTTAAAATAGCTTATTACATGGACTTGTGCACTTGGGTCTGAGCAGTACATATTTCAAACACTCCCCCTCCCACCCACCCCACCAATTGAAGTCCAACAGGGAACTGAATACAGATTTCATAAGCATTTATAAGAAATGACAGCCGACAAACACAATCTTTTAATAGGGCAAACCACCACAGTGGGAAGCGCAGCATTTGGACAGATTCACTGATTCTCCAATATCTTCACCCATGGGCAAACGGTCAGGCTCAGCTAAGCCACAAAGTCTCCGCTAGAGCAAGCTTAAGGAAAGACCATGGCTGGATTACTCAATTACACGGAGCGATGATGTGGGAGTTGGCCTAGAAGTTCATTTTGGTATTGACGTAACTGTTAACCACACAAGCAGTTCAATTTCTACTTCGTTACATCATGCACGTCAACTGTAATTGCATCAACCTCATAACACCTTCCAGCAGAATGGTCATCCTTTTTGTGTATATGTGTGTCTTGGCAGTCTACTACTGATTTCCCAATCTTTTTCCCCTAAAACTTCTTCAGGACATTTGAAATTGCATTATGATGGGAAACTGCAATATTGGAAGAGAGACTTGTGGTGGCTCTGTGTGTCCATTTTCTTTCAGTTTCTGCTAATATGACAGTTTACAAGCCAATGACTTTATTGTGCTCATGGTATAATCCTTGATCAAACTGAAAGACTCATCGGTTGCCTAGCAACATAAAAAAGGTAGTGCAGTGTGCCAAATCCTGTTCTGGGGTGTGTTTCCCAAACAACGCCATAACTCTAAACTGTAATAATATGATGCATCGTTTGAGAAACGAACAATGTAGTTATGAGTGTTTCCCCCAGCCTGATCTCACGAGAAAACGTAAGTATTTTACGTTTTGCCAGTTTAGTGGCTAATTCGTACGAATTCCTACGAGTTCAGTCGTATGAAATGGTACGATTTTAATCAGGAGGCGTGGCACCTGACCCCACCCCTAACCCCAACCGTCATTGGGGGATAAGCAAATCGTACTAAATTGTACGAATTAGATTGTACGAATTCATACGAATTAGCCACTAAATGAAAAACTTACGAATTGCCGTGAGATTGTGTTGGTTTCCCCATAACCGTAGTTTATCTATTGCAGATTTATCAATTGAACCACGTTACTTATAACTAGGTCCACACGGAATCTGCTCACGCAGAAATTTGCAGATTTCCAAAATCATTCCACATAAATCGGGAGATTTTTTTTTTTTACAAATTTTTTTTTACAAAAAATTACAAAAAATAAAAATATAAAAAAATTATATATATATATATATATATATATATATATATATATATATATATATATATATATATATATATATATATATATATATATAAAATGTAAAACCTCCTTAACGATGCTCTAAAATGGGATGGAGTAAAAACTTCTTAAGAGAAAATGCCCATAATTGTTTGTATAAAGTTATATGGTTTTACATACACTTAAAAAAGTCGTTTTGGCCAATGTTTCCTTAACAAAATTTAGTTGTAATAATAATAATAATAATAATAATAATAATAATAATAATAATAATAATAATAATAATAATAATAATAATAATAATAATAATAATAACAATAATAATAATAATAATAATAATAATAATAATAACAACAACAACAATAATTATTATTATTATTATTATTGTTGTTGTTTTTTTTTTAAGTAGAATCATGTTTATTTAAAAAAATTAATAAATAAGTCCACTTTTACAATTTGACAAATCGAAAAATTCAAACCACTGCAGAAATCTTCAAACCAATAGGCCAATAGCATTCATTAGGCTACAGATACATTTCTTAATAAACAAACTACTATAAATTAAAACCATTAAACTATATACATATATATATATATATATATATATATATATATATATATATATATATATATATATATATATATATATATATATATATATATATATACATATATATATATATATATATATGTATATATATATATATATATATATGTATATAGTTATATATATATGTATATAGTTATATATATATATATATATATATATATATATATACACACATATATATATATATATATACACACATATATATATATATATATATATATATATTCACAAACTTTGGAAACGTAGCGTAAATTTTGCTTATAAACAATAGGTTACCCGAGCCATGGCCGCGTTCAAAAGTCATGAATGTTTATAAAGTGCACTACAAAGGGAACGCAATTGTCAGTATGAGGATAGCTAAAACTGAACTGTAAAAATACTTTAAAAAGCAAATTACACCTAAGAGTATTTTTTTTTTTTTAATGTTGGAAGGTTTGAAAGGAATAGGGCATAGGAGGGATAACTGAGAATAGAACTGGGAACTATGCTTCTAACTACAGCTTCAGAGGTGTAGTTCCCAGCGTACAAGTTTGCGAGGCAGTTTGCGAATGTTTCTTGGAACGATGGATTTGGGAAAGGGCAAATCAACAAACTATGTTTGTAAAGACAGAACTTGCGACCTTAGGTGGTTAACGATGATTTTAGGAAACACACCCCTGTGTGATTGGGACCAAAGAAAGCATTTACTACATCACAACGAAGTAGAATACTTTACTCTTGTGCCAAAAATTCAGCATCACAGACCAAACTAGTTTCTGTAATTAAAATCCAATGAACTAAAACATTTAAAAACAAACAAATAATAATTTTTCAAGACAATTTTTATTTTCTCTTTTTGAGAGTTCACACTTTGAATATTGCTTGATAATAATAGCAGGTTTGGCATGCTGTCCCAGGATAGGACCCTGAGCTTGGAGATAATTGAGCCCAGGGCAACTGTCTGGTCAATGAGCATGTAAGGGGGTACAAGATCAGGTAGCTCTCGAGGGCTCCCCCTGGTAAAGGAGGAAAAAGGAGGAGATGGGGTGGGTGGGCGAAAAACGAAGATAAGGGAGTAGTTTTAGACAGGCTATCATAGTGAGTTTGGATTAATGATTGGCTTACTAATGATTACAGATGAGAGGCCAACTGCTTCTTTCGAAATTAGTTTGTGAAACTTAATTTATTTTTTCCATGTTATAAAATCCCCTCAATATGACTCATCTCCATATTTGTTGAGCATTCACGTTATCATACTGTTTACAGTCGAATAAAGGACATGTTTAAGTCTGCACTGGAGTTCTGTGAGCTAAATCTAAATGATTTAAAACCAAACTATTCTTGGCACATACCTCAGTCTAAATCCCTCTCAAGCCTGTCTTCATATCACCAAGGAGGGTGCATTCACACCTGCTCTGGACTGCTGGGAAATCAGCTCAATCCGGGTGAACCTCTGACGGATGACACATTGTGTATCCCGTCACACCTGGGTCTCCCCAATGCTCAATCCTTCTGATGTCAACAAACTGTAAGCATCCTGTCCTAACCAGCATAAACTCACATCAAATAACCGTCTGCTGCCAATCCAACAATATGCTCCCATGGGCAGGGGTATTCAGTCTGGCAATGTGAAGTTGAGGGACGGATACGACAATCAGGAAGTAAATAGAAAAAGAAAGGTAAAATCAAATAAGCTTGACATGATTTACGCATCAAGAGTATAAACTGAGTGTGTAAACATTTAAGCATTTTATCTACTTATATTCATTTAAAATGCTTATTTGATTATATAGCAGAGTTTGACATGTATAGGAATGTATTTATAGATGTATTTACAGTTTGTTGATTAAGAATTGAGGTGTGGAATATTTATTGTAGCTGTTTTACTGATATATAAGTCGACACTGAGTATGTCACACACTCAAATAATAAAAACACACCTTAAAGCTGATTGTATTGCAGTGAAAATTCTAATCCTTTTCCAAGTTATGGAAGCAAAAAATATTCATGTTCTGTATGTTAATTTTTTATATGATACAATATAGTTAAGTGATATCAGACAAGAATGAATGCTGCTTTCTAACAAATTAGCATGTGTATGTGATCACAAATGGGGTATAGCTTTAATACAACAATTAAACAAGAGGTTAATAATGGCAGAGTTACATCAAGGGCTAAATATTGCACTTTTTTTATTTATCACCTTTAAAAAATAGTACCAAACAAAGCCATTTGCGCATCTCAGAGAACACTGCAGTGTTTCTTACCTAAATGATTCAGCTTAATCTGAATTCAACCAATGATTTCTTCAAAAAGCCAATCACTTGCTTACTTTCTAAATGAATCCGATATTTTAAATGAATGGCTTGAATAATCTGAATTGATGTACTCAGTTTTAGAGTATACCGTATTTATCCGTGATAGGCCTAAACAAATTACATACTGTACATCTAACCTAAAGTACATTAGCATTTAGGGAACACATGCTAAATTCTACTGCCAAACATGTGCTGCAAGCAACAAAACTCTACTGTGATCTCTACTGTGATGCTGCATGGAGGGCGACAAAGCATCAGCATCTTCTGGTAGAACGCTTAGAAATTCTGTTTACAGCCTTTATAACTGGTATATCTTGATCAGAAAATGCTAGTCAATATCATTTTGAGAGGCGGGGTGTTTTGTGATGCACAACTTAGATTTTGTGCTGTGTTAAAGCCGTTATACTTCTGTCAGATGCATTTTAAGCATGAGAGTCTACCGTGAGATAAGATACTGAAATATAGCGTCAGTTCTCCCAACACACACACACACACACACACACACACACACACACACACACACACACACACACACACACACACGCAATACATTACTGCATTAAAAAGCAAACCATATTACTGGCATGACACTTAACAGGTATGGAATGTTAAGTCATGCTATTTCCAAAAAATAAAAGTACATCCCTGATACTTTGCTGACTAATTTAAACGTTGAGAGCAGTTCATGATTAATTAGTTTCTATTGTGTAGTATTTAACACAGTATTTGTTTTTCTGTGAGACAGAAACAATTTTGGTAAATTAAATTTGTTTAAGCTGTTTTTTACGTAATTGATAAGAGAAATTTAAATGGCACAATATGCTTTTTGACGGTAACTTGCAGATGTTTTTAATTTCTATTAGACAACATTTTTAAAGAACCAGTCCAGGAGGTGGCGCTAATCAACAGCAGTATTAGTGCAATGTAAAATAGTACAGTAAAATAGTAAAACAGTAAAATAGATTAAAACTATTGTTTCAAAGTTGTCCAAATTGGATTGATTATAAGCATCAAACTGCCGACCGGACATTCGAAGCATCCTCCTACGCATACACGCAAAACATAATGGGTAATTTTGCGTTTTTTGCAAAAGATCAATATTTTCAAGAACATCTTATCTCATAAAAGGATGCACAAGAGTGGGGATGACAGTGTACTGCTACTGGCAACTCGTTAGCACCTGATGCTAATAACACCTGTCATCACCACCCATAAACCCAGCATTAATGACTCTCCTTCGTGAAGGTCCAGTCATCCCTGGTGAATGAACAAGGTGTCCTTGAGGTTTAAGCAAAAACAGTGACAACGTCCCTGAGTCTCTGGACACGCCGTTGTCCTGTACAGACCAACCTTGGTGCAATAAAGACACAATGCCTCCTGTTTTCTACAGCCACAATAATTTATATATTTTTATATTTATTTTCTAATTTTCCCTTTTTTTAAGTTAGACGCTGGAGGCTTAAAACATTTTTTTCATGCACTAATCAATTGTAAGATTGTGTGCTCTTTGGCTTTTCATAATTTTTTTTTTTTTCAGTCTAATGGAAAGAAAACGTTTAAAGTAGACTTTTGAGAGCTTCTTTTGTCTGTAGATTTCCATTTCAATGCGTATTTTTAAAGGCTGTACTCTCAAAATGAGGTTTTTGTCCTGTACTGAGCCATAAATCTCCACTTCAGCAGCACTTACATACACCAAACGTCCTATTTTTATTTATATCTGTATTCTGAACGCTTTTATAGAAGCGTGGTTATATATTATTATTTATTCTACAAAAATAAAATGTTTTAAAATATTTCTGCATGAAAAAACAAGATTCCCTAAATCCCATCTGAGCAAAAAAAATATTTGAAACTAGTTTGTGATTGAAAAAAAGACAAGAAAAAATACAGTAATTTGCGTACACATTAGTGCATATTTAATGAAAGAATGCCTGATATGCATATTTAAACATAACATTTTCGAAAACTTGTACTTCATTAAATCTTTGCAATTCTCAATGTAACGATTAACTCGGGAGGTATGCAGAGAAGCATTAGTTTTCTACAAGTACTTTTCACATGCAGTGTCTTGCTTTAGTCTTTCATCATCGACAGAAAAGTGTCCACCTCTTTAAAATTTGTTTAAAAACTAGTTTTGGCTGATCAGCTACAGAATCTTTTAGAGGATTTCTAATGCCAGTCCCAGTGGTCTCACATAGTCAGATTTTGATTGGCAATGAGTCACTTCACAGCATATTCTGCCCAAGAACAGCCCACTTAGACAGGAAGAGACCATCTGAACAACATTTATAGTGGCCAACCACATTTCAGTTTGTGTTTTTGTGCTATTTAGGATTTTACTTCCTGGCTGACATTCCACTGCTGCACCCTATTTAAATCTGGTTTATTATTTTAATAATAAAAAAACAAACACATTGAAAATGTAATTTGCATTTATATAATAGCTTGCATAACTCTTCTATGACAATAACTTTTCCTTTTTATGCACAGATTTTTTGCATGTTCTTGTATGTTGGCCTGGGGAAATGATTTTATGTAGTGAAGTGATTTGATCATTTAAACATTCATAAAAGAATATTCATTGTAAGATAAGGTTACTAACAACTTTTGTTTTAGAATTGTTAATAAGTTTTTTATACATTTTACATTACTTAACTTTCTTTATTACTTCACTGTAAAACCCCAAAAAAGTCTCAAACAATTTAAGTAAACCAATTGCAACAAACCATTTAAGTTCAAAAAACAATCCCAGTGAGTACTTTGAACTTAATCCATTTGAGTACATGAAGCAATTTGAACACAGAAACCCCAATAAATGAAGATAACTCAAGCCAACAGAGTACTGTAAAACCCAATAAGTTAAGGCAACTCAAACTCTGAGGAAACCAATTGCTTCAACCCATTCCAGTTAAGAAACTAAACTATATGAGTCCTGTGAACTTACTCAGTTTAAGTTAATAGTATAAACTATTCTACTATGAGTTGAGATTTAGGTTAATTTTTAGTATTAATCAAGCAATTAAATTTGTTACTGAGTAACAAAGTACATAAAGTACTGACAAAGTCATTAGAAAAGTCATTTAAATACTATTATAATAAGTAACTATATTCATTTATTACTTTTTTTTACCCAACACTTCATAAAAGCACACATATGACACATCACTATTTGGCTAATACTATGGTACCATATCCCTTTTACAAACTCATACAAACTTGCATACAACAAGGTGTTCCACAGTGTCCCTGGATCTGGGCCTTTATGAAGCCATCAAAACTGATTAGTCCATGTGAAGCTTTGAAGGCTTTCTCATATCTAACACAATCTGACTCCTACACCCGCCGAGCTCTAACTGAGCTTAAATCCACAGAACAGGCTTACAGTACATTTTCTTACTGTGGATCACTGTATTGATCCTCACCCATGGCATAAGCCTTCGCCCAGAGGAAGTCAGACAGACCCGTTTATAGCCTGCATACGCTCTCCATCTGCTCCACATGTACCGCAGCCTCTGCCAGGCCGGATATTACTGCTAAATGTCAGCGAGACACCTTAACATTTATTAATGCAGTTCCTGGGACGTCACTGTTAAAACGCTGCCTTAAGTGTCTGGAGAGATGGAGCACGAGGCTGACATGAAGCTGCTGCAATGTCTCATGAAAAACACATCAGCAACTACTGAGTTGCACATGGATGAGGAAGAGAAAAAATGCAGCACTGCTAGGAAAAGGAAGGGATTTGAAGAGACAGCTTGTTGTATAAGATGTAAATTATTGGATAGCTATTCATTTCATTCATTAATTTTCTTTTCGGCTTAGTCCATTTATTAATTCGGGGTCACCACAGCGGAGTGAACCGCCATGGATAGTTATTTAAATAAATGTAAGCAATTTAGTATTTTAGAATTTGTCCTTCAAACATTTTAAAATTCATTCAGAAATAGAAACAAAGAGACTTTCATTAAAGAGTTTCATTAGATTTTAAAATGTTTTTCATTCATTCATGCATTTTCTTTTTGGCTTAGTCTTTTTATTAATCAGAGGTCGCCACAGCCAACTTATCCAGCATACAGTATGTTTTAGGCAGTGGATGCCCTTCCATCTGCAACCCATCACTGGGAGACACCCATACACTCTCATTTATGTACATACAGTACGGCCAATTTAGCTATAGTGCATGTGTTTGGACTTGTGGGGGAAACTGGAGCACCTGGAAGAAACCCACACGAACACGGGGAGAACAAGGCTGATCCCAGGCCACTGCGCCCCCGCACTGTCTAAAATGTTTTTTGTTGACAATAATTTAATAAAAGATTTAATCTTCATCCTGCTATATTTGGAGACGTATGCAAGTAATGTACGTATGAAATCGATTTTTTTCAATTGTATTTCAATACATTAATAGAGAAGATTTGTAAAACCCTGGCATTTCTGACTTTGCCCCTAAACATCCTAAATTATTATTAAAAAATTTAAAGAATGCTTGTCTTGGAAGAGGTACAAACAAATCATTGTATGCATAGACTGAATTGTTAATATATGCATATTTAATAAAATATTAGAGAAAAAAAGCACCAGATATGAATTTTGCTACCAAAAATATTTAAACTCTAGGCGGCACGGTGGCGCAGTGGGTAGCGATGTCGTCGCAAGAAGGTCGTTGGTTCGAGTCTCCGCTGGGTCATTTCTGTGTGGAGTTTGCATGTTCTCCCCGTGTTTGCGTGGGTTTCCTCAGGAACGGGTTCTCGGATTTTCCCCACAAGTCCAAAGACGTGTAATAGGTGGATTGGGTAAGCTAAATTGTCTGTAGTGTATGGTGTTCGTGAATGAGAGTGTATAAGTGTTTCCTGGTGATGGGTTGCAGCTGGAAGGGCATCCGCTACGTAAAACATATGCTGGATAAGTTGGCGGTTCATTCTGATATGGCGATCTCTGATTAATAGGGACCAAGCCAAAAAGAAAATTAATGGTTGGATATTCAAACTCTTTTAAAAGAGTTAAAGAGATTAAGTAATAAACAATTTTTTGCAGGCAAAATCATATAATAATATATTTATCCTGCTATTTATGCAATTCATACACACACATAAGCATTTTTTTCTTATCAGTATTTATTTTTATAATTTTTTGTGGCCAAAGTGACTGTAACCTCACTATATTACCATTCATCCATCAATTCATTCATTCATTCATTCATTCATTCATTCATTCATTCATTCATTCATTCTCCTTTGGCTTAGTCCCCTTATTTATCAGGGGTTGCCAGAGCGGAATTAACTGCCAAATTATCGAGCATTACACATGAATGAATGTCGTTTTTATAAAAATCAGCTTGTAAATGTGATCAGTAATAGGGTTAATAATAACATCAATAATAATGACTAATCGTACATCAAAGATAAAATATTGCATTATTTTCTTTATCACCTTAAAACATAGTACCAAACAAAGCCTCAGAGAGCACTGCAGTGTTTCTTACCTGAACAATTCTGTTTGCTTTATTGAACACAGCGGATGCCCTGACAGCTGCAACCCAGTACTGGGAAACACTCACACATTATTTTTAGCTTAGTCTCTTTATTAATCAGGGGTCGCTACAGCGGAATAAACCGCCAACTTATCCAGAATATGTTTATATATATATGTATACATATATATATATATATGTATACATATATATATATATATATATATATATATATATATATATATATATATATATATATATATATATATATATACACATCAACCAGCGACCTTCTTGCTGTGAGGCGATCGTGCTACCCACTGCACCACCGTGACGCCCCTATGGCCAAGTTAGTGTATTCAATTCACATGTACCGTATGTCTTTGGACTCTTGGAGAAACCGAAGCACCAGAAACCCACACAAACATAAGGAGAACATGCAATCTCCACGCAGAAATGCCAGCTGACCCGACCTTCCTGTTGTGAGGCGACAGTGTTAACCACTGAAGCCCCCTCTATATTACCAACTGTGATTAAAAAAAAAAAAAAATCTAAAGAGACTTGACTTGAACTATATATAACAACTTGCTGATTACTGAAATCATTCTAAAATGAACTGGAACCACGTTGAGTGTCATTGGGAAAAAATAAATAAGTATATATAAATAAAGATGGTGGAGGCCGGTGAACGTGCAGTAATTGCTCGTATTAACTGGTTTGTAGAAGCAAGCGTGGCCTTCGCAGCATCTTAATCCATCAGTCTCACCATTAAAATAACATCTAATGAGAGTTTGCGAAGCGGCCTTTCTGCCATTAATAACAGTAATCTGCCAAAGGCACAACAAGAAATCTAAACACAACTCAAAAAAAAGACCGGCGCCGTGCAATTCTTTGGTATGATTAATGGTAATGGATTTTCCTAGGCATCAATGGCGAAGCAAATGTCTTCAGGAAAAGAGAAATGGCCGACTTTGTTGTCTACAAGCGTTCGTCTCTGCTATATCATAAGTGGGATAAACAGCCCGCTGATTTGTGGTGTCACAGACATTTTTAAGCACTTTCATGGAGAAAATAGGGTGGAACAAAGCGGCCCCATTGGTCCTCGAGGGGTAAAAGGGTGAAATAGATGAAATGTGTGTGTTTATGCTGAGAAAGCATCTCTGGAACAAAGCCTTGAGACACATTAAGCAGCAAGGCCACACGGCCCTTAAAGCTCAGACATGTTGTTCTAGAGGAGATTTAGAGATGCTCTCTGGGCCTCGATGTGTTTTAGAAGCAGGTGCTGCGTGTGTTTTAAATCTCATTCAGGAAACTACGTTCTGTTAAGCCAAGAAACTGTTGAGAGAGAGAGAGAGAGACAGAGATAAGAGAAAGAAAACAAACTCCAGACTCAAGGAGATTTCATCATCGGTAAGTAAACAGACTGTTCCGCTGAATTTAAATTGGTACTTGAGTGTTAACAATATGTCATTCCAAACAATATATTGTTTTTTTTTTCTTTTTTTATATATATATTTTAAGAATACAGACTACAATAACATAAATTGTGGTTAATCACCTAAATTACATATAAGTATCATGTAATGACACTTATAATAGTATGTAGGCTACTATTGTGAAGTTATATTAGAATTAAAAGAAGTTTTCCATTTTATTATATTTGAAAGTGCGTTATTTATACTTATTAGTGACCAATTGTTTGGTTTCAGTAGCTATGTTTCCATTAGGACTGCACGATTCTGGCAAAAATTTGAATCACGATTTTGTTTGCTAAAAATCAAGATCGCAATTTTCTCACGATTCTGTAAATGTAAAATAAAGGTTAATATGATTAACCTATTATTATTGTTAATTCTTTAACAAATGGTAAAACAACAATAATAATATTAGGACTACAGTATGTGTAGGTCTACTGTTGCTTAAAATGCTACATTTTGTATAGTCATTATAGTGGACTTGAACAGACTTTCAATATGTCCTGTTTGTTAATTCACAGTAAAAAAAAGACATCAGAATATAACTATTCATAATTTTAAAATTTATTTATTATGTTTAAGACGTGCTTGTCATCTGTTATTGACAACATTATTAGACCATTTGTTTTCAATGGTAAAATTAGAATTTTTGTCATTATCAGACTCCTTCTTGCATTATATTCAACACTATATATAGGCTAGGGTTGTTAAACTGATAGTAAACATTTCTTTTCATGCACCTTTTGTGATCGCTATGTAAGAAAAAACATATCAAATGCTTGTCGTAATCATAACTCTAAAATGCCATATGATCATTTAAATGATGTGTGCACAGGTTTCATTTTCATTTCCGAGTATGGCTCATGGCTGCTGTCACCATGAGAAAAAACACATAAATGCAAATCAAACCTCCCACACGGCCCTCAAACGATCGCTCTGTGTAACAAACTGAACGTTATTTACAACTTGCAAAAGTGGATTATCGTATAAAAAAGGACGAGTGAATAAAGCAGCTTTTCTATCCAACAATTCAAAGAGAACAAAATCGTCACTTCCTGATTAACTAGTGTCAAATATCAACAGTAAAAACGAAATTTGCTGCGGTAGGAGAAGCTGCGTGAATCATTTCTTTATTTAATAAATTACTTGCACCTTAGAAGGCAATCCTGACATGCAGTGAATGCGTGGTGGCGTTTGAAGGTGTGAGACACGGAGCACAGACGCTCTTAATTCTAGAATTTGTTTGGTTAAAGTGTTTCCATCTCAGTTTATGCACATCTTATCAAATAAAAAGTTTATCCTACTCAGTTATGTGCATGTTTTTTTTTATGCGCATTTTAAAAATTAACAAAAAATAGGTGAATGGAAACGAAGCTATAGTCACATTATTCATAATGACAGTACTTTTAAAATTGTAATAATATTTAACAATGTTAATGGGTTTTTAATCAAATAAATTTAGTTGAGACACAATGAGGATATGCATATAAAAGTCAAAATTATTAGCCCTCCTCTAAATGTTTGTTTCTTTTTCAAATAATTCCCAAATGATGTTTAACAGAAAAAGTAATTTTTTACAGTATTTTATTTTTATAATATTTTTTTTTCTTCTAGAGAAAGTCTGATTTGTTTTATTTTGGCTAGAATAAAAGAAGTTTTTAACCGGTCGATATTATTAGTCTTCCTAAGTAATTTTTTTCGATTGTCTTCAGAACAAAATAGTCATTATACAATGGCTAATTATCCTAATTTGCCTAATTCCCCTAGTCAAGACTTTTAATTGCACTTTAACACTGTGTTGTCATGAAACTCTATTGTCATCATGGCAAAGATGAATGCATAATAGTGACCCCATATAAACTGTGTGGTCACCACAATTATACTTGAGCAAAAACACATTATTACTATATTTTATTTTTAAATATTATTGGGATTTAAAAGAAAGTCAAATATCTCAACAACTTAAAAGTTTAGACACAGAAATCAACTTTTAAGTTGTTGCAAAAATCTTTGAGAACATTTCAAATCAAACAAAACAAATTGCATGTTGAATGGCTAAATCTATCCGATCGGAGATTGAGCCATTTTAACGCTGAATGTCCCATTTCAGTTTCCATATCTAATTCAAGAATAGGAGCTAATTCATCTGACTAGGCAATTAAAGCCCTTCAGAAGAGCAGCAGCTGATACTGTAAATATTTCTTGATTGCCTCTTGTTCTGATGCTGTTTTGGCAACTGGAGGTAAGAACTAAAAAAAACTCCATTCACACACACATGCACACACCCAAGCACACACCTTTTAGAGTATGTGAAAACAACAGGGAAAGAAGATCTTCATTACTTTACGTTCCTTCAGCAAACTTTGCAAAGACAATGGCTGTTTTTTTCCCCTATTAGGCAACAATAGCTGTTTTTTCTGCAGTAATTTCAGCGATTATGCTCAATGCATTCCAGCTTAATGAAGTGATTATAGCCTAATAAACAAAAAAGCCCTTAAATCAAGATTGGTAATGAAGATTAAACTAGCATCAGTGTGATTTTCTAACACTTAAAACCATTTCAATTCAAGAGTATGAACTAATGTGAACTTGGAAAATTGTTATGTATGATTATTACTTAATAATATGACCAATTAATCAAAGCAGTGATTGACATAAATGTACGTATTCCTTAAATGCAAACCTTGTTTGTTAAATATTTCAGCTTTTTCATTATGCTGATTGCATTTAGTGCAATTAAAGCAAGACACTGCAGGTGAATTAAATAAAAATAAAAGAAATGTATAAATCATCATAAACACATAATATTTATCACTATTCTTCCCTAGGTGATTGATTATACTAAGAACTGCTTTTTTATATATGTTCTATAATGCTGCCTTAATATGCAAATGAGGCATTATTTAATTAAATATGCACACATTTGAATTTCTAACATAACAATCAGAAAAGTCAAGGTTTAAAATGATTTAATGAATGAATTCCTTATTTGTTTTACATATTACAGTAACAAAAGCGAAAAAAAGAAAAGTAAACAGTGTATACAAACAAAAATTGTAATATGCTTATTTAAGCCTGATGTCACCAGAAAACATCACTTTTTTACATTTTGTCAGTTACAATTTTAAAAGGAGGCACCCAACCCTACAACTAACCCAACCGTCATTGGAGCATAAGCAAATCTTCCTAAATTAAATGAATGAGATTGTAAGAATTCATATGAATTAGCCACTAAATCAAAAAGTTACAAATTGCCGTGAGATAATGTTGGTTTGTTTATATACAGCATTTCATTTTCTTTTATTTCTATTTTTTAACTCTAATTACTAGGTTATGCAACTCAATTTTGGGTGTAATATGGACTAAACCAACTGATGTGTTATTTATTTTGAAGTTTATTTATAAACTAATTTCGAGAGGATCATGTGCTTATGATTGAACTCTGAAGCTTATGAGCAGCTTTGTATATTGCAGTGAATCAGATGAATACTGACTCACTATAAATAACCAGAGTTTTCCACTCCTGTCTTCTTCGTCTTGAAAAATCCTCCCTTCCACCCCTACTCCTCCTCTTCTCCTATAGGGTGACAATGGTCACCACTGTTGCCTCACAGCAAAAACGCCACTGGTTCGACACCTCACCACCTCACTGGGCCAGTCAACGTTTCTGTGAGGAGTTTGCAAGTTCTCTCAATAGGTTTTCCCCGGGTTTCCTGATTTCCTCCCAGTGTCCAAAGACATGCACTATAAGTAAACTGCCTACTCCAAAATAGCATCTTAAGGAAACTCTTAGCCAGCTACATATCAGCACTTTCACAAGCAGGAGAGTTCTCGAGACCTACCTGAGCTCGAACTCTCCTCTTGCCCTTCAAACGGGAAGGAGCCCCAAGCTCAAGGATGTGCTTTATTATCAGTCATCATCTAAGTGTGAACTTAGAAATTAAATTTATAGGATCAAATTTAACCCAATGTTTGGTTTAGTCCGTATTTTAATTTAGGTTTAAATAACCTAGCATTAGAGTGTGTGTATACATGAATTTCTCTGCAAAATCTTCAGAATCCAGATATGAATAAAACTATAATTTGGTGCTGCTAAGTGGAGATTTATTGCTCGGTGTTGACCTTATTCTTCAATGTGGAAGTGCACTTGTTTTTGATGAAACAGCAGAAAAGATCAAACAACTTGCTCTACAAATAAGTGTTTGCCTGACATTACAGACAAACTAGAATAATAAATTAAGAAAATATCAGTTTGCAACATCAAGCAGCAAAATGACAGATGTTTTCAACATCTAAAAATTAATGGAAGTGAATGAGACCGTCAGTCTCGAGTCAAAAAGATTCAAACGGCTGCGCCCGCTCGTATGCTAAGAATAAGGTGAATAGGATAAAACGAATAATAATTTAAGATTGATAAAATACTCCTTAAAAATATGAAATGTAACAAAAAATAAATGAATTAAGAGCGATGAAGGAAATGCTTAAAAGCTTATTTAGAATTATTCTGTACATTAGTCATAAGATGGACCCAAATTACAAAACTGTCAGACTCATGAAGTGTTTTTGCCTTCAGTGTCTTGACTTATATTGTTTGCTGTGACATTCTCTTCAAGTAACACTGCCACAAGTTAAACAAACTAAAACAAATCAAGGCTTTATTTGTGAAATGCATCAGGTTTTACATGCCCACACAATCTACATTTATTACTGCACTTCAGATTCTGTTTAACAGCCAATTAGAGAGCCAGAGGAGAAATGCACAATCAGTGCAATCATGCCAAGCATCATTGAGGCAGAGAGATTGATTCTTTGCCACAATTAACAAACATTTGATAAAAAAAACTTCCTTTCTATAACAAACAGTTTGATGCTGACTCCAAATAAGATATTGTGTCCAAGACAATTGCACTTCTTAAAGTTAAACTCTTTTTGTGGAATAATGCTGATTACAACAAGCCAAACTAATAAAAAAAGAGAAAAAAAATACATGGTTGCAGTAAAACACACTTACAGTACATACAGTTGAAGTCAGAATTGTTCTGCAGACTATCGAAAAAAATATAGCTTAAAGGGGCTTATAATTTTGAACGTAAAATGTTTTTTTTTTTTTTTTTTAATTAAAACTGCTTTTATTCTAGCTGAAATAAAACAAAAAATACTTTCTCCAGTAGAAAAATATATGTATATTATTGGAAACTGTGAGTATATCATTTGGAAAAATTTTAAGAGAAAAAAAATCTAAATCAAAGGGGGGCTAATAGTTCTGACTTTAATTGTACATTTTTCAGAGAGCAAAGCAAAAACAAAAATAAATAAATAAATAAATAAATATTAAATAAATAAAATAAAGTAAAATATACAGAAATAAATTAACATATGAATGAAGAATCATTCTTTTTAGGAGAATATTTATTTTGAATATTCATAAACAATAACATATGTTGCTAAATAAATTTAATAGCAAATTAAATAGTAAATAAATAAATATTATAGCTTATATGAATGCAAACGTAACTCAACAATACATTCATTATGTTGGTACAATTTAATATATTTGTTCATGTATATCATTCATATATGTATCATTTTAATCATGTATTATCATTATATGCATTTTAATATGCATTCCAATTTATAAAAAAAAAAATAAATACAGCTAAAATATATAAAAAACAAACAAACTATCAAAGTTTTAGAGAATATCAATCTGATGCTGATCGAATATGTCTCAAGCTGAATAAAAAAACAAAATAAAATGAAACAAACTAAAAAAAATAAATGCAGCTAAACTAAATAAAAACTCAGCTTTATAAATACTTTAAAAAATAAATATAAATACAATTTCTAGGAATATCAACGCAACAGAAGGTAGATTAATCTGATACTGATCGTCTCAATCTAAATAAAAAGTTAAATAAAATAAAAAAATAAAATAAAATATACATGAATGAAAAAATATGTTGCTAAATAAATTAAATAATGAATAAAATAGTAAATAAATAAATTTTATAGCTTATATGAATGCAAAAGCAACATTACGTTGGTAAAATATACTATATTTGTTTATGTAGAATTAATTACTACATTTTAATATATATCCTGATTTACTATATTTATAACGTATTTAACGTCACTCAAGAATAAAATAAAATAAAATAAACTGATGAATCTGTTTCGAACTATTTTCTACCATAATCTACATTTTGGCACCAAAGTTGTGGACAGAGCTTTATTTTGACACCAAATAATTCTTTTAAACGCTAACAACTTCAAACTTCATATGGTTGCTTCACAACCATAATGTCTGATAAAACCAAGAGCCTTTTTCCTCATCTTCTCAACAGCCTTTAATATTCAAGGATTTCGAATAAAGAGAGGGAAAACTGTGAGCATTACAAGTGGATTTGTGAATGATAAACGTAGATGGCAGCTGATTTACGCCACTTAAAAAGCCAATGTGCCTCCTGGAGCTTGTCATGAAATGCTAGGAGATTATGCATGTTCAATCAGAATGATTTACTGTTTAATGATGAGACTGTATGAAACGCATCTCGAATCGACCTCCTCCTCGTGTCCAATAGAATAGACAGCAATCAGGAGGCTGGATCAGATGCTTCTGGACTTGAGGGTTTTAATTGCTGTCGACATAATCTCTGCTACTCTGATGAGGATTGGAGGTCTGATGATGGAGAAGAGACTGGACAAGTGTGACCAGATGCCCTGCTTTACAGAAGAACCTGATGCAGCTGCATGGCTTGAATGATTGGATTATTTCCAGTTACAAAATCTTATATACTGTCATTAAAGCAGTAGTTCATCCAAAAATGAAAATGTACTCACTTTTTACACATGCTCAATTAAACCCAAAAGTGTCCTTCCAAACTACTTAATTAAATAGAGTTGAAACAATACAATTCTTAAGTCTTTTTTGAGATAACTTGATTGTTTTATAGTCAATCCACTTAAATTTGTAAGAGCAATTGAGTTAACTTGATTAAATTGTGTTGGTACAACATGAAGGATTTGTGTGGAACTCACTTTTTGCACACTGTAAAAAGTAATTAGTTACTTAAAGTGAGTAAACCAATTGTTATCTTATAGAGAATATGAGATCCAAACTTGACGGGAGAAATAGGAGCAGTTTTTTAATATTTAAATGGGGCATTTGACAAAGTAAATCATGAGGTACTTTTTCAACTTTTCATCAGAGGCGATTATGTGGATGACTTCATATCTAACAAATACAATGTGTGCGCTTTGGTAATAGTCAATCAGTATAATCAGTAATTGTGGAGTTCCTCAAGGATCCATTTTGGGCCCTATCCTGTTTAGTCTGTATATAAATGACCTCCCACAAGTCTGTCCTACTATTAATATTCAGGTGTATGCTGATGACAGAGTATTATATGTGCACGCGAAAAACAAACAACTGGCAGCAAATTATTAAATCGAATTATATTTTGCTCAAAAAATGTTTATTAAAGTTTTATTAAAAGACTTTAACGCTTAATTAATCATGTATGGGAAAATACCGGATAGATATCGTATACTGTTATTCCTCCTAAAGATACTGGGATATAATATTTGCCCATATCACCCAGCCCTAATTACACTGTGAACTGAATGAGTTTAGTGTCAACTCAGATGAATCACTAACATTTTTAAACTATACAGAAATTCGAACTATTTCCCATTCAAGGTTTAACGGTTGCCAAACTGGTGAAACAAATGACCAAACTACCAAACATGTCCTGTCATGACTACAACTTTCACCAAAGGGAGAAGGTATAATTACTTGCGTACAATAATTTTGAACATTCCGCACTTAATTTTAGAATTCGGGTATTAAAAGTAGATTTTCAATGTGAGTGCACTACAGTATTTATGCTACACAATGGCAATAGTGCATATAAGTACATGATTTGGGACACACCATGAACTGTGTGTGTGTGTGTTTACATACAGTATACGCTCCATTGTTTGTTTGTTTGTTTGTGTATTTATTGATGTCACAACAGTAGATGAGGTGCAATTTTTAACAATATGTCTATAAACCAAATAAAATATGTTGAACCAAACTGATAGTCGTGCTGAGCTTTCATTTTTATACTGAACACTGCAAAAAGCAGAGTGATGAAAAATTCTGCTTTGTATTACAATAATAAAACACATTATTATATTTTCAAATATCAATCTTTTAAAATGCATTTTGATCAATGAATTTGATGCATATAACAGAGTTCTATTTACACTTTACAAAAAGGTTGCATTAGTTTATGCTAGTTAATGCATTTATTAAAATTAAATTATAATGAGCAATTCTTGTACAGCATTTATTAATAACAGTTCATCATGTACTTGTTAACTCATGCTTGTTAACATGAACTAACAACAAAACTATTTTAATTATCTAACGTTAGCAGACATAAATAAATACGGTATTAAATTTATCGATAAAAGTTTGTTCATGTTAGTAAGTGCATTAACCAATCTTAACTAATACAATCTTCTTGTAAAATGTTCCCAAAATTCTGTTATTAAAAAAAACATTATTTATAGACCTTAGACTTCTGAACGGTGTGCATGTTATGCTGCTTTAATGAATCCAGAACCCAAAAACGCTGACGTGAAGAGTCTAATACACAATATTCCTATGTCCCATGATGCCTTGTCAGTGCAACTTATGCCAACAAAGCAAACAATAAGTGATTATGGGTAAGCATTATGCAAGCAATACTAGGCATTCATAAAACTTGGGCACACACAATATCTCGAGTGAAATAAGCTGACATTATTCTCTTTCACCGCTCAACCAATGAAAAAAAAAAAAAAACAGAAAGGAATATGAAAAGTCAGCCATGAATTACTAACAGCAGCATCTTTACCAATTTTAATACACACACAAGCACAAAGTACGCCATTTTATGAAAGATCAGCCATGTTAGACAGGATATGATGTTGGATAAAAGCAAATGTATGTATTACAGTATTTGCATTTTATTCCTTACATAGAGAAGTGCACTTGTGTAAACTAAAGCAATACTCTTACTGTTTTAGTATACTTATAGAGGGGTATATGTATTAAAAATGTGTCTTCAATGTTTTTATAAAGACAATTTTTAATTAAAAAAATGTAAATATAGTTGTAGATTTTATAGGGTTTTCAAATTGGTACATACAATACAGACTTAAATAAGATTTATAGTATAAACTGTAAACATTAACATTTTGTATTTTTTTAAAATAGTACACTTTTGCTCAACAAAGGTGTGCTTCTTTAAATAAAAATAAAATAAATATGGTTGACAGTTTGTAGAATATAAAATTAAAAAAATATGGTTGACATTTAGAATAACACCTTTTTATTATTTTTTTTAAATAATTCAACATGTAATGCAATGTAGTGTACATTTTTATAGTGCATTAATACATACTAATAAGAAAGTACATTTTAAATTGATCAAATAAAAGTAGACAATAAAAACTTACAAGTATTTTTTTAAATAAATTATTATTTTTTACTATATATATATATATATATATATATATATATATATATATATATATATATATATATATATATATATATATATATATATATATATATATATATAGTTGAAGTCAAAATTAGTAGCCTCCCTTTGATTTTCTTTTTCAAATATTTCGCAAATGAAATTTTCACAGTATATATGATAACGATTTTTCCTCTGGTGAAAGTATTATTTGTTTTATTTCGATTAGAATAAAAAGTTTTAAATTTTTAAACACCATTTTAGGGACAAAATTGTTAAGACCTTCAGGCTATTTTATTTTATTATTATTTTTTTTTGATAGTCTACAGAGTCTACAAATCATTGGTATACAATAACTTTCCTGATTACCCTAACCTGCCCAGTTAACCTAATTAATCTAGGTAAGCCTTTAAATGTCACTTAAAGATGTATAGAAGTGTCTTGAAAAATATCTAGTAAAATATTATTTAGTCATCATGGCAAAGATAAAATAAATCAGTGATTAGAAAATAATTATTAAAACTATTATGTTTAGAAATGTGTTGAAAAAAATCAGACGAATACAGGTGATTGAAAAAGAACAAAATAAGAAAGGTAAGATGCAATTTAAATTAATAACTGTTTGCAATACTTTGTTGTGTCTTTGTTATAAACTGTATATGTACAATTTGAATCAAACATATAATATGTCAAAGATGTTGCATGTAAAGCCTTATGTATAAACAAAAGATAAGTGAAAGAAGAAATAAGTTGAAGTAATCGACGAATGATGTGTGTGGCAATGGGGTGGGGAAAATAATAAGCTTGTGTTTTATCCCGCTCCATTTTTGACTGTGTAAAGAAATGTATTTTGTTTATACAATTGTTTTGTTTGATTTATTTAGTTATTTTTTAAATAAATCTAATAAAAAAAGGATTTATATATATATATATATATATATATTATTAGGAACCCTTAGAAATGTAAAAAAACATGAATAATGGCTGCTGAGAATTTAACTTTAAATATTACATTTTTTAAAATTATTTATATAGAAAGCAGTTATTCTAAATTTAAGTAACCAATCACAGTTATGTAACTGTTTTAGTACATTAATATACGTTTAACAAATTTACCAATTCACCTTGACAATTTTATTCAGATTTAACTATGAAATATTTTGGTGAAATGTTATGTGAAAGCAAAATGAACAAGAGATAGACAGAACGAAAAAATAAATAAATTAGAATCTTCAGTTGAGAAAATGCCCTTAGAAATGAATAAATAGTTTTATGAAATCATGAAATAATTATCACATGAACAGTAAATCATACACATTCATCAGCAGACTAATGCGTACAGACAAAATGCAAACAGGAGAAAATGAGTGAAATTTATTATTAACGATAAAACAAAGTAGCTTTCAGACAAATGTGATGAGAAGCTCAAATGATAAATATTTAAAACTCATCTAGACTCTTTGCAGTCTGTCGGTTGAGGTCTTTTCCATTCCCTCATCCTCTCCATCTCTGTTCCTGATCCCCTAAATCAATCAGACTTTCTGTTTTTGGCATAAGTCGCAGATGGGCGACATTCGGAGTCTATATTCCCAGTCAGATAAACAACCTATTGCAAACAAGCATTAAGACTGAGACAACAGTTCAACTTCTGTGTTCCAGATTCTGACTTTTTTTTTTTTTGTTGGTTCCCCGCAAAATGCTAGTTGGACTTAAATACGCTGAGCTCTGCCAAGGTCCCAAAAAGGGGCAGTCAGCATGTTTGTTCGCTGTTAATTTAAAGATAGAGCGCTCAAGTGACACGCAAACAATAATGCCCTCACATTTATTATGGCATATGAACTGTTGACAAACCGTTTGGCAAAAGCCCAGGATCTCATTCCATTTGTTCAAAATCCACCCTACACTATCCTTAAATTGCAGTAAAAACTCTCAGAATGTGAAAGCCTTTAGGCACAGCAATCACTGGCAACAGAAGTTAACAAGATAACATTTAACCTAACTTGAACGTGGCCTTGAGCTCTCGTCGCTGGTCATGAGTCACACAGCTTAGTTAAAATCAGGACTTTAGGGAATTAAAAAGCTGTATCAGGCTATATTTGCACAGGATTTATCTTGTGTATGGATTTCTGCATGACCTACAAATTTCAGTTCAGGAAACACACATACTGCCTGCAATTATGTTGCAAACCAAGCTCATTCAAAACACAAGCCTTTCCCAAAAACATGCATCTTATATTTACGACTTCAGAAAATAATAATAATAAAAAAAGCTCTATAGTGACCTTGAAATACAGGAAATAAACAATTCTCTACTAGTTGTGATATTGTGATATCAGTTGTACATTTTTTCTGTAGTTTTCAACAGATGGTAAAAAATTAAAGGTAATTAAACAATTATCATTTTTATTTATTTTCATCAGTATTAATTTCGTTGCTGATAAAATTGTTCACCATAATTTTCATGACGAACAAGTTTTACCGATGAACACTAGATGAAAACTAAATAATAATTATGTGATGATGACAACAACTATAACAAAAAAAATATGCTGACTTTTTTGCTGACTAATTTTAAGGGATGTTTTTTAGAAAATATCCAGTCATAATTAAACTTGGTGTGTAATGCATGGCACACACACACACACACACACGTTTGACCAAGTAGATTCATGTTTGCTAAATAATTATGTTCTTACATGTGCATTGATTGCCGACACATACATTTTCATATTACTTATGATATAAATAAAAAATGCATATCTAATTTTTGATCCTCTATGAAAAAGCTATATTCCATATTTTAATGACACTGTTTTGTTTAATTTTGTTAGATAATTTTTGTATAAATAAATGTATACAATATTGATATTTTCTTTGGCCCTACCCCTCGTTTTGCATGTTCACATGAAGGAGTAGGGGAGTCCCAATTCTCTTAGTTTGAAGGCATGGGACTAAGAGGATGGGCTAGATAGCCCTTGAAACAAAGATTTTCCAGGACCACAATTGAAATAAAGGGGCACGAAGATTTCACAGAATACACCATTTACAATGGCAGCATGGATGCTCAAATGTAGGTATTTTTTTGGGGATTAATAAGAATTTTTACAACAAACAAGCATATTTTAATACATTTATAATGGCGTTCATGTATTAATGTCATGCCATAACTAACTTTTGCAATCTATAATCTATAATAATAACTCCTGTATAGTAGCCCCACAACATACTTTCACTTATGATGACCCTCGAATACCCTGTCAGAAAAGTCTAGTGGCTGGAAATAACATGTTATAGTGTCTGGTAGAATGTTAATGTTGTTTTTTGGTGTTTGTATAGATGAATATGGCCATAGTGTAAATACATAGTACAGTTCTGAGCTTATTGCTATTATATCGTTATGATAACATGATAGGTTTGCCCTCATTGATATCCTGAAGATAAATACCAAATGAGAACACAACTGGAATAACTACAGCATTCACCGTCATCACCAAGACTCACTTCTGCAAAGGTCCTTTCACAATATTGTGTTACCACCTTCAAACTAATTTATCTTAGTGACTTCTCTTTCAACTGAAAATACATGCTTTTCCACTGTGTCAATGTGACACAGTAATGGTGGTATTTGGTACAGTGAAATTTTGTGTAGGTAGTATGCTACATTTTCAAACAAGGTAGAGCATTATTCTTTTAGTGCCGTTCAGTTACATTTGACTTCCAAAGTGCCGGGATACATGCATGAACTAGCGTAATAAAACGCTGCCACATTTATTGAGTCTCATTTATCCTTTACTGAGAAAACTGAACATGCTTTTAGTTCCACTCACTGAATGTTTCACTTTGAAACTACAGCAAAAACCAATGTGACATTGGCTTTTGAAAAAAAATATATTTTCATGAGCTTCAAAGACAACAAAATTTACTTGAAAGTATACTTTTTCAGTAACAAGTATAAATGCATATCAGATAAAAACAGCACAGGCTCATAGAAAACTCATGCATCAGCCTAAAAAATGCAAAAATATACTTCAACACGTTTGACTGCAGTTTCTGTGAACTCTACAAGGTAGTATGATGCCAACTTTTGTTCCTTTTCACACAAATTATATTTACAGGGACATATAATCAGAGAATAAAGGATTATTTTGTGCAGTTGTTTTGCACAACACCAAATACCACAAAACAAAAGTCTCTATGACTTGTAATGAAATACATTTCCCTCACATGTCTATCTCCATACGGACATTTTTTCCAGCATGGTCACTTTGTTCAGTAGCAAAATGGATGGGTGCATGTTAAAGGGTCTTAAAACCCCCTATTTCAGTTAATGTCTACCTCAGAATAAAAAAAAAAATGCTACTTGATGGTTTTAAAACTCAATGAGTAGAAGGGAAAGTGGGCATGGCCGAAAAAAAAATGTAGACTGAAAGCAGACACAGTGGATAAGCAGTAGCCTCCAGTAGATCTCAATCCCTATCTATTCTAACCATTAGACCTCCCAGTAATCTAAAGATTTTAAACATGGGTGAACTTTTCAGCAAGAATAGGCGATGTGTCTGAATAGTAACAAACTCAACTGATAAAGAGAAAGTCTGCCATCCCACCAATAATTCTCATATAGCTCTGCCGACAAAAATGCATGCTGCACACAAACAAGTTGGCTGTATCGGTGGCCCTGACAGCATTGCGGATAAAGTCAACAAACCCTATGGATCATAGGAACAAACACATGCGACCCTTCACAATAACCTAAATACTGCATGCTGTCTCACAGCAGGTCTGTCAATATGGGTCGGTCATGAGAAAGCACATGCTGTAATGAATAATTAAGAAGCAGGGTCTTCTCATAAGATAAGAAAACTCAGTCTATGAATAATAATGAGAAACTTACAAGTCATCTCTGGACAGACAGATATCACTACATCACTGATTTTGATCCCGCTTCAATAAAGATTTTAAACCTGGAAGAAGAAATTAGCTGACAAAAGCTCAAAATTATCCAGTTTTTCCCACAACAAGTGCTAAAGCTGTCTTAATTGATCCTCAACATATACAAATCTGTTGAACTATATAAAAAAAGCACTCAAGGGTTTCTTGAACCTTCAAACAAAACATACCCTAAGTAACTTGCATCAGATTCTAAATATTTCATATTTCAGAAATGTAGACAGCACCCTCTAGTAGATTTGTCATTTAAAATGTGCAATAAAACACATCTGGAGCAACACATTGTACGTTTCGCACAAATGTAGGCTGGAGCATATATTTCAATGAGCTTAGGTTAAACAGAAAAGGTAAAGCATGCATGTTAAAATACCTAAGTAATTATACTTGATTACCAGCCACTTTTTATGAACTAATCTACAAATTTCTCATGATAATGGTCAATAACTGCAGAAATGTGTCTTTAGCATGAATGGGATGGCATGTAGGCAGTTGTGAAATGTGTTTATGACATTTCTGCATTCCATCAAAACCAGATAATTTTAGAGAACCCATCTGTGAGAGGAAGATGACATTTGCATGTGCATCATGCATGCAGCCTACACAGTGCAAATCGCTTTATGGGTTACACAATTATGATCACATAATCGATGGAAATGAAGCAAAATCCACTCTGGTTTCCCTGTGGATTGTGATGATACAGGCTCCTCAGCATCAGCTTTGATGGATCATCTATATTCATTAACACACATTCACGACTGCATCCATGAAAACTGAGCCTTGCTTTTGGGTTGCCAGCTCACAATACAATAATGTATGCACGAATTTAAACACAGATAATATTGAAAGTACTGATATAACCTGATTCAACTAAAATAACAAATATCCTAGCTTTTATATTAGCTTTACAACATTTTAGTTCTTTGTTGTAAAGGTGATGCCAAATTGTCACTTGATTTGATTTTAGCAGAATAAATCCTACAAAAGACTGAACCTACAGTAGTCTGATATTCAGGCATAATCACAACATGAAGAATTCGAATTTAAAGTAAAAACAAGCATTTTTTGTACTTTACTACAAAGTGCTGCATAGTACTCTGAAAATTTCTAATAATTAAGTATCAGGACTTATAAATTATTTATTATAAATCACCCATGTCTTGAGATAGTTCATTATAGTGTGATTTGAACATACAGGAATCACAGGACTGATTTTTATAATCCCAACAAGACTGTAGTGACTGCAGGATGAAGGAAAGTCGTGGAGTAAAAGTACCAATACTGCACTACGAATGTTCTCAAAGGAAAGTAAAAGTAGTTTTAAAACTACTTAGTAAATTACAACTCCTGAGAAAAACTACTCAATTACAGTAGTTTGAGTATTTATAATTAGTTACTTTACACCACTGAAAATAACAATATCAATCCTATTAATCTAATCCTATGATGACAACAACTTTAATCAGAGAAAAATTTAACTTGGATTAACAAAGTATCTAAACAAACTGGATATTTTGACGTTTAGGCAGAACAAAAATGTGTATATATTACATAAACAACAAGTCATGCAAGCCACCAATGCAGAGTTCTTGCCAAATTGCTGCTTGTTTTGAAAAGGTATCTCATTACTTGGAAGCCATCGGGGGACGATTGTAAAATGCACTGCAACAGTAGTGATGGAAAATTACATCACATGATTTTCCCTTGTTCATTTGTTTCAGTCAAACCAGAACGAAATCCAACAGCCCTCAAAAAGAAACCCAGATCAAGATTAAATAGCACCGTGGCAAGCAAATAGTTATTTCAATCTGTTTTAATAAGGTAAACACAACCTCTGCTGCCTGCTAAATCCAGACTACTGGCTCGGGGTGGAAGGTCCTTGTAACAGAGCATAGTGGTTGTTTGACTAACCTCTAAGATCAATCATGGATTGTATGTTCAATCAGGATACCCAGGCATCGCTGGAGGTCACATGAGCAACGACGGCCGATACGGAAAGAGACAAGGATGGAATGGGGAAACGCTTGCTTCACTGTCAATCTGGAGAGAGTTCCCAGTGAATCCGAGAGCATAAATAGTAGAGTCCATCTATCAAAGTCAAACATGCGCCTCCTTTGTTCTTGGCCTTATAGAGTGAGGCTCTCCAGCGAGTGGCCCTTTGCATTGTAGGCTCTCTATCCACAGACTCTCATCTCTGTCAAGCATCCCTCAAAATAAAATGTCCCCATCATCCCAGTACAAAGACAGAAAGGCGGACGACTGAAGTGGCACTCCAGGCATGTAAACCCAGCTCACATGATCAGTGACTGTCACAGTCAATGCTAAAAAGAAATCAAAGAGTGTTACGATGGAGTGCAGTATCAGTTCTGTGCACGCAATAGAAGCGAGTAGTAATGCTACATGTGCAATTAAACCCTGATCCCATTCTGCAGTAAAAGGTTTCATAAAGTCTGCCAGTAAGCTCGATTCAACAGGTTTTTTTTTATTTTTATTTATTCATCTCAGAGCTGAAGGTTAGACAGTTTTAGGAAACTACAGAAACATGCTTATACTGTACAAATCACTGGCAACTTTAGCTGAAATGAAAGCTAGCAGCACTAAACCATCAACCACTTTTCACATAGGGGAGGATAATTGATAATTGAGGACTTACTTTTGCAGTTGTTTGTACTATACTCTCCTATGACCTTAAAATAGTTTTGCTATTGGGCATGGTTTGTAAATTAACACATTTTGACAATTGCATTACAAAGCATTGTTGCTCAGTGCCTCACTTGTACAATGATGTGAGCTCTACAAGTCTTGTTAAACACCTGTTATGATAAAAGAGCTCAAAGCTAATGTGGCATTTCATTTATCATCTGCCTCTGTTAACAGTGTTGCTATGTTTAGGGTCAGGTTTTGTGGAGATCAGGAGTCAGGAGATGCTATTTTTAATTATGTCATGGAGTATTAACCTTTCATTGGCAATCACCAATTACTACTACTACTACTCTGTAAATCAACAACAACAACAACAACAACAACAACAACAACATTGACTCAATATAAGTAAGGAAACCTGCTTCAAAGCTATTTGAGTTGACTCAACTTGGTTAAAAAGTTTATTCAACTCAAAAAAAGGTGTGCCTTAAGTTGCCTTACTATTTTAAGTTAAGTCAATTTTTTAAACAAAGTAGTAGTACTTCTCGTCCTTGTACTCCTCATTCACTCATTTATTCATTTTTCTTCGGCTTAGTCCCTTTATTAATTTGGGGCCACCACAGTGGAATGAACCGCCAACTTATCCAGCATATGTTTTACGCAGCGGATGCCCTTCCAGTGTCAACCCAGCACTGGGAAACATCCACACTTATTCACAGACATACACTACGAATATACATTTCACTACGGACATACAAATCAGATTCACTCTAGTGAACTAGACATCCATGTTAGCACGTCACATTTAAGGTGGTAATATCACAGTAGGAATACACACAGGTTCAAAGACTCATTCTCACCCCCAACAGTGCAATTCGGCCAGGTATACATTCGCGCTAAAATATCAGGGTGAAGGTCATCATAGCTTGCGTAGAATAGACCCAGCTCCCAAGCCAACTGTGTGAATAGATTAACAACAATATATTTTTTTTATCGTCCGATAAGAGTCACGCGTTAACCCAGCATGTTAACGTGCCGATAACGGCCCACCAATAATTTAAATAGATTAAATAATTAAATAAATAATTTTAGATGTTTAATTTAAATGTTAACTTTTTTAAAATAAAAATTTACAAAACTATTAGATTAAATAAGCTTGGAACCTCTAATTTTTGTTTAAAAAAAACTACAAATAAATATAGATTTTTCAATGCCAAGACTTTTCCTCTTTCATCATGATCATCGATGTGCTGTGACAGCTCGCTGTATAAGCACCTCTTCATGGTACATCAGTAAAATAGCTTAGCTTGTAACCAATATGTCATGTAGCATTATAATTACCTCTGAAAAATTATTCAGTGTCTGCACATTTTTAGTTTGGTAGAAATAAATTAACAACTGTGGTCTACAGTACCAGTACCTCAGCTGCACTCTTAGAAAAGAGAGGGATTTGTAGTGATGACATCAAATTCATGGAAACCATTCCCCCTCAAAGTACCCATCAATGAAGAAAGTCCACAGATGAATCATTTTTTTTATTAACTGAATTCTAAGAAACCATTCTCTATTGTGAAAAAACACACACAAAAAAAAAAGTGAAATGGAAAGGTTTTTAGAATGCTATTTTTTTTTTTTTGGAACCAATAATAAACATGTAACAGACACTGAAGGTCTTACAGGAAAAGCAGGTTCATTTCCAACAATTGCTGTGCCCTGATTCCATTATCTACCCCCTTCCCATAACGTTCTGTGTTTTCTCTGTATCTACCAAATGTTTAAGCTCAAAAACAAAAGTTTTTATCTGACAAAAAACAGGCACTGTCATCATACTCGTTGTTAAATCAGTACACCACAACACATCTGAAAAATAGGAAAAGAAAAAGCAGTGCTCTTCCACTACTGCGGCTGGCTTGTTCTGTGACTTCATGTGGGGAGGCAGGACACTGACGTAACCAAACACTGGAGCATATAATCTGCTGTCTACACCCACACACACAGGAAAAGATTACTGACAGTGCTGCTTCCATCGATCTGTTAAATGACAGGGAATATGGACAGGCTGCAGGATAAGTCCTTCTGTGCTCTAGTTTTTAACCATGGCTGCGTTTAAAGGTTTTTGTCAAAAAGAAATCTTGACATCTAATCAAAGCAATTCTTGTCACAGAGATTGGAAGAGGCAACTTTATCCAATCATGGGTGGAGAAAAAAAAACATGTTTAAAGATTACACTGAATAATATGGAATTTAACAATTACCACAGCCAAATGATGTGTATTTATAGTGTTGTGTTCTTTTATTAAATGTTATTTAACCTTTTTTTTTTAAAGGTGCTGTATATAAGTTTTTGACTCTTCTTAAGCATAAAAATAGCATAATATGTTTGCAGGTATTTAAGAAACATGCCAAGTGAACAGACTTGTTTATCTGAAAAACTGATGAAGTCAGATTTCCTGCTTTGAAAATGTGTTTTCTGTGTCTTTTTTTTTTTGGCAATTTTAACCTGCCCAATGCCACTTTAGCCAATTATATTTCAGCACCCTGGGTTGCCTTGGTGGAAAACCATGTGTTACATTCATTCAGAAATGCTCTAAAAGCATGCGTCGGTGACAGAAATGTGACCTCTGATGGACAATAGCAGACTCCGAAATGAGATACAGATTCAGAGTTCCACAAGAAGTTATTAATTAGAAAATAATATAAATATTATGAACATAAACATTAGACAAGCAGGTTACATTGTAACCCCGTGTCCTAACAACATGCTTCATTACAAGATTTGCAGTAAGGAGCATTTGGTTGTTTGCACCAGACGAAATTTGACAGAAATTTAAATACAGCTATTCAGAAACACAGAATATGCACTAACTCACAAAATGGTTAGGTTTATAATCAATTTAATACATATTAACCCTCTTTAGCATTATTATATGTACATGCTGAATCACTATGTGTTTAGTTCTAAAGTTCAATTTCAGATGGTTTATTTTATTTTCAAGATCTGAGTTGAACTATAAGCTGCTGCTTTCAGTAGTGTGGCTATAAATGTCATGTAAAATGGCATTCAAAGTCACATTGTTAGCATTTAACACTGAATAAAGCACATGAGGATTACCTGAAGTGATTGTCATAGTTTTCTGTTGTTTACCCTTGAAAAATAGAAGCCGTTTATAGTATATTCATTCAAGGTGTTTGTTAGGATAAAAACTCATTTTAATATGGAAAGTATTCCTTCTATCGGGTGCCGTTGCTTTTATATAGAACACGGTTTAAAATCACTCGCTCGTGTCCTCAATCTGGCAAGCTGCACTTGCGTTCGTTTTGATCCAGGAGTGCAATACCTAGTTCAACCACTGGGTGTCAAACTTACATCCTGCACCTTTAAATATGATTTTTTTTAAACATCACAAAAACAGCTTTTTAATGACAACCAAGCTAAGAAAAGTATTCTTTTAACGTTACAAGCTGTTGACATTGTCAATAAAAAGAGATTAAACATTCTTGCTTCTTCGAAAATTAATGAAAAGAAAAATCTTACACAGCCTGAACTTTTGTAGGTGGAGTGCTTTTGTTATGAATGACAGCACATTTTTTTCACATCTCCTTGGTGAACAACAGTGTAAACAACATTAAAATGAAATCATCTGCATCCTTGTCTGCTTTTAACTTTTTAGCATTACTTTCAAAAAGTGTGTAGAAGGTGCTTGTGCCAGTCAGCATCTTAGGTCAGGCAGAGTTCATCTGCCTAGCAACAACTAATCTGCTTCCAATTGTTCAAAAGGTTGGAAGTCCACATAAAATGCACAGGATCTCATGGCTCAATGTTACCACCTGCATGTTGGGATATTGCCAAGTACAATGCGATCCTGGATTAACATCGATATTGATCCTGAAACATTTTTTTTTTTTTCAAAAATGGAATCCATACCTATTCCCCACACCAAACCCAACCATAACTGTAAATTATTCAAAAAATCTAAGAGGAATAATAGTTGGATAACACTCACGTAGAAGTGCAATAACCTAAACATAAGCCTAAACTTAACATAATAGGTAAATTATGCCTTAATTCTGATTAGCTGATTGGAATTTTGTTCCAGAATCAACATAGATGTTAAACCCAGGAACATGTTGTACTTGGTGAAATCAGGTTGGCAGTCACCACCTATCTACATAGCAAAGGACACAACGTCATTGTGTGCCAAAGCATCCGGCCCATAGTCCGAGCCTCCATGTCCTTGCCCCCACTCGCAATACACCACAATTCCCCCATCGCTGTGTAGCTGTGCCTACGGTCTGCAGGAGAGCGGCCTTCTAAACATTCACCTGGCACCTCGAGCAGCACTTTCCCACTCAATTCGCAACCCAGGCGAGCCACTAATCCCCACGTTTGGACATTATATCTAAGGGTCTGAGAGAAGACCCAGGGCTACTCATTACTCAGGGGCCAGACAACTGGTGAGAAGGATAAAAATGAAACACGCGTGGCGATTTATCAGTGCAACGCCACGGATTAAAAGACTGCCAGCCGCCCTGCCTGTGTTGCCAACCTTCTGCCTGTATGCTTTGTTTCAGTGCATTTTAAACCCCCTCTGTCTCTCAAGATGTGCTTTATCATTTCAATAGAATTATGCCTTTCGCTCAAACATTCAGGGGAACAAAAGCAATATTAAAATAACGTTGTATGGAGAGCCAGCGTTCATGGATACAAATCACCTGCATCTAGCACAACAGTGTCAGACACGGAACAGAAGGGGGCTTTTTTTAATCTTTTCTGGCTTTTTATAGCTCAACCTTAACTATCAAATGAAGGACAGACAAGCGAGCCTCAAACTCAATTGCTGGATTTTTTTTTTTATATGTTATTTAATTTTTTTTATGTGAAAGGCAGCTCACGCGCATACTAATCTGGATGGCTGCAGCCCCTCTCTTCCGATTGCAAATAACCAGCCAGAGCGGACCACTGAACGACGTGTGATTGCACAGTAGCCATCTCCAAATGACTGGTAAAGAATACTCTTTCCACCCCAGCAAGAATTATTCATCAGAGCGGAGGCCTGAGGTGGCAAAGCAGCAAGAAAACCTGTATTAAACAGCGCCGGAAGAGAAGACAGCTGTCCCTGCCCACATTCTTCAGAGAGCGCAGTACAGAGAGCGGGCTGCTGTTTCCAAAGCCTGATCTGAAAACAAATTAAAGAGGATTACAGCTTGGCACTGAAGCGGGCGCTTTATTCTCTTCTAGGAACAGCACAGCCCCGCCTGGTGTCCACCATACTGACCTTTCGCATGTTTATATTGATATCCAAATTAAGAAACCGGCTTGTAATATTACAAACATTGTGGATTGCCCTTTTGTAAAATTAGCAGGCATGTAATTTCTCAAGTCATCATTGGGTATGTTTTGTATATTAACTTTTATAAGACAGCGACACGGTGGCACAGTCTGTATACTGCTGCCTCACAGCAAGAAGGTCACTGGCTCGAGCCCCAGCTGGGTCAGTTGGCATTTCTGTGTGGAGTTTGCATGTTATCCCCATGTTCATGTGGGTTTCCTCCGGGTGCTCCGGTTTCCCCCACAGTCCAAAGATACTGCCTTTAAAGTGGAGGAACAAGGATGTCACCTTGTAGGCTAATCGGCTGCTAGCATAAAACTAGTTCCCTTGATAAAAACCCTATAGGATTTTCCCATAGGCTTTTCGAAGATTGCTAATAATATGCTCTGTGTCCAAACACTGTTCGTTACGGTAACACGTTTTGTCCAGCTGAATAATCCTCACACGAAAATACAACTTTTAGCGGTTTTGGATCTTTAGTGCAAACGCAAGAATTGAAAAGCTAACATTAGGCTATACGGATTACAGTGCCTTCAGGGCGCTCGCCTGTGACGACAGCATCACCCTGCAACAGACAACTTTTCAAGCTTAATTTTAGAAATATGGTCTATGACAACGATTTACCCTCTCTGTTTATTAAACTATTCTTCCACCCTATATATTATAGAAAAAATAAATATGCTAAAACACATCTGTATAGACCTATGTTAATTTTTATTTTTTATTTTTATTTTTTACATGGGAAATTATTTTGTTTTGCTTTGGGGTTGTTGTAAATGTTTTAAAAGTGTATGTATAAATGTGCCTATCATAAGTTTAAATAAGTGTATCCCTTGCGTGCGCACAGCCTGCTTACCTTAGTAATAGACGACAGAAATGAGGCATAAGGGGCAAGTCTATATGTCTGCAATTTCCATCATGGACACAGAACAACATTCAATATTCTTTTTTTTTATCACGAATTACAGTGAAAAGCAACATATACAGTCACATATGCTATAAATGTTAAGAAGGAATGTAAATATTGCAGTTATGACAGTTAAATGTGTTCAGATGAAGAAAAAAAACAACAAAATATCCATGTTAAAGTGACTTTTAACACATATGTATTTTTTACACATTTATTCACACAATTGCATTACTGAGAGCAGGAAAGAGAGAGGCTGCACTGGTAAGCAGTACCCCCATAATATTGTTTATTAAAAAATAAATGATCAACCAATTAATCTGTCATGATGGCCTTAACAAGTGAAGGCATTTCCTACACACAATATGAATTCCCAATTAGAAAAATACTACAGACTATAAAATACTATTTATGAAAATACTTAAATCACAGACAAATCCAAATGCCCAACCCAAGCGGGTTGCATTTCAGACTAGATCAGCTTGATGACGTATAATGTCTCCAACATCACCTGTAGTCCCATTTAGCAACTTAATAGCAACCATCTTTTTAAAGAAGTGTAACCGATTTTTAAAAAGAAGAGTGAGATGTAACTGATGTTTTGTCTTATAATAAAACGTGCAAGTATCTTGATTTTGTCTTAGCCACAAATCTTATTTAAGTGATTTAACTGAAATCCCATTGAAAAAACCCAATGACTTTGGGACGAGGGAACCAGAACTGCTAACATGCTAACTCGCTTCCGGGATTTTGCAAACAAATTGATGTCATAGTTCCTCCACTCTAAAGGTGAACTGAATAAGCTAAATTGGCTGCAGTGTATGTGTGAGTGTGAATAGATGTTTCCCAGTGATGGGTTGCGACTGAAAGGGCATCCTTTGCAAAACATTTGCTGGATAAGTTGATGGTTCATTCCGCTGTGGCGACCCCTGATTAATAAAGGGACCAAGCCCAACATAATTGAATAAATGAACTATTAAAGGACATAAAAAAATATTTCAGTAACAGCTATTATAAGTTATGTGTCAAACTATTTCCATTACAATTGACAACAGTTCTATCAGTTTGAACCAACAATGTGCAAAACACACACACACGCACACACAGCATAAAGCGTTTTTATATGCTTACATCAAAAATGCTTCCATCACATCAATCTAGTTAGTTCTTTTCCGTTTGACTGAAATAACTTGGCAGTTATGCTGAGAATAAACAAACATACGTCTCCAGCTCAGAAAAATTTGATTACCTATAGCGCTGCACATTTGTCTTAGCCGTGCCTTGACAATAAGTGCACAAGCTAAACAATACTTTTCACCAGAATTTATTTTTACTTCCACAAAACGCATCCATTGCCATTTTGATTGTATATTCTTCTAACGAAAGGTAAGCACTCTGCCATTTATCCATTAGCCTACCGTCAGAGCCATGATGACGCAACCTTCCAAGGAGACAGTTTTGGGGACAACATTTTTCCGGCAATTAATTACATCATGTCTCGTAGGGACAATCTGCATCAAGAGCGGAATGACAATTTCCTCCGACCTCCAGCTCCACGTGTGACGTACAAATTTGACTCCAGAAAAAGTCATTACCAGCGGAGGCCCGCAGACGGAGACGCGCGCTCTCGCAAAGGGTAAACATCAGTATAAATCTCGCCATTAACTTGAGCTAATGGTTACAGGAGTTGTGAGGTGATTACAGCACATACTTTTGACTTTCACTTTATCCTTTCTGCCGTCAGCACCGCCGCCTCCTCCATTCCCTTACAGCTGTCGCCACGTGCGCGCGCATTCGCTTGTGATGAGTCAAGGGCGTCCGGCGCGATTAGCCGCGATGCGGGGCAATCAACTCCCCGCAAATTTCACTGTATCGCCGCCATGACGGCTCCGTATTAATCAGCCTTTATTATCATCGCCGTCTCAGCTGTGGCTATGCTGTCACGAGCCCGATTCATCCTCGCGTCCCGGCCTGTCATAGAGCAGGTGTGAGAGCCGCTAAGCTGAGCTCTATTAAACCTTTCACATGCTGGAGAAGATGCGGGCTGACGTGGGAAAGCAGGATGGAGAAGGGGGATCAAAGTGCAGCGTTCTCCGCTGAGTGGAGCCCAATCTGACAATAGCCTCGGGAGATCTCTATCGCCAACATCATATTACCCTCAGTGTATTTCATTAAGATAGAGAGCAGTATCTTAGCGGCTGACAGTTCTATTTGTTTGTCCCCTCTGATAGCAAGAGTGAAATGGTAAGCGTTATTCCCCTGCAAACTTTTCTCTCTCACTTTCACACCCCTCACACTTAAGGTGTGCGACAAAAACATATATATATATATATATATATATATATATATATATATATATATATATATATATATATATATATATATATATATATATATTTAAAAATATATATATATATTTTTTTTGTGATTCTGTTTTTATTTCCCAAAATGAAAAGATGCAATGTTTACAATCAGATTGAGAAATACTTTTAACAGCTATTACCCCATACTGTATATATCCCCCATCCCTCCACTCTATTATATGCACTTCAGGAAAAAAAAAAAAGAAATAACTAGTTTAGACCAAGCTGTTAGATAAATTACATTAAATTTGACATTCGTAGCATCAGATGAGGGTTAAGCGTCCAAGATTTCTTTGACGTCACCTAGGCTTTAGATTTTCCACACCGTCAGAATGTCCAGTTTAGCAAGGTTGATCCGTGCCGATGACAGTTCCAGTTGTTAATAAACAGATGTAGATAAATAAATCAATGGAGCATAACCATGCAACAGAACTCAGATAAGCTGGGAACAAACAAAGCTTGAATGATTAAATTACGCGGTTGTTTTCAGCGACAGTCTTTAGCCACTGTTTAAGCTTGTCTTTCTTCAACTAGGAGTACGCAAACTTACATTTTCCCGTCTGTTTCACTCTTTGGTTTCGCAACATGTGAAGAGCATTAGATCACCCTCCCGCATTTGTCCCAAAATACATGACATGTTGTTTATATTAGGAGGAAAATATTATGCTATATTTATGCTTTTTTGGAGTCAAACACTTTTGGACAACGCTTGAACAAAATTTAAGACCTTGTAAAAATGTGATTTTTGAATTATCTTTTAAGGGCCTTCATTTTCTTGTAATTTATTTATTAACTTTTAATACCTTTTAAGACCCCACAGACACCGTGTTTCAATAGTGAATGCAACCAGTGCTTAACAGAAAGATCATGAAGGGTTTTCCACCTCTATTCTAACATTTTCTTTGTAGCAGTTGAAGCAGCTAACCAAAATGTATGGACCTTTGCATTTAAGGGAAACTGAGAGTTATCATGCAATAATAGCAATACATTATATTTGGGGAAACAAATTTTTGCAACTTTAAATAAAATGTCCAGCACAGAATCCCAAAGTTTTTTGCACCTTTGGACATGCACATCCAACATAGGCTCATTCTGAAAACATAGCCCGATACGTTTCTGAAGACCGCAAATTTTGTAGCCAGAGGTACATATGGGAAATACAGGTTGGTATGATGCCGATTCTTTTTGCGCTTACCAGCTGGCTGCTTACCGCCATATGGACCGCTTTCCCACTGTAACCAGTTTGTCTTGTTAGCTCGCCATGTACGTCGTCATACTTGAGACGCAGTGAGGAGTTTACCATGATGACGGGGTTCGAGTCCAGTGAAAAACAATTACAGAAGATGGGTAAGACAAAAACAGAATCCAAAAAATAATAAAATATACAAATAACAGAGTGAGAATGTGGTAAAATCTGACGAGTAAAATGTAGTAAAAATCAGAAGAGGGCTTTTCTTTTTCTGGATTGCTTTTAAAAATTGTTGTTTGGGTTTAGGGAAGTGGTTAAGTGGGTGGGTCAGCCGATTGGTCAGTCAGTTAGTCATTCAGTCAGTCAAACAGTCAGTCAACAGCGACATCTGGTGGGGTTATGAGAGAACAGCAGGTGCGAATGGCAGAAATTTGAGATCTCAAAAAGTGTACACAGCGGCTTCTCGTGGATTTGCAAAAAAAATTTAAAATGGGGAAAAAAAACCTCCTGGGACATATTTCGCAGTCCCCGGAAATGTATATAGAGGTAGGTTTTCAGAATGAATCTGGGTTGCCCACATCACATGTAAAAAGGTATCTGAACACTGTGGTTCACAGAACTTACAATAAAGTTGTGGAGATAAGCCTATGATATGTCATATACATGTAGTTAAATATGCCCTGTGAATAGTTTTAAAGTTAATAAATTAGTGATTCGGGTTTGTGGAAGTATTGAATGTATTATTCCACACAGTTTCCCAATCGATAGTTGTATTGGGCAGAAACATATCAGATAGATATACCCTTTCTTTTGAGAAAGTATGTATATTAATATTAGAAAGACAGCAATAGAGATAGGAGACAGTTGCTTTATATGGAGCTTTATACTGTATATCCATTTCACAATCGGATGGGTAAGAAGATCTGTTATCTTTTCAATAACATAAACACTATTTTTCTGAGATTGTTTTTGTGCTGGTGCATTGGGTGAATTATGTTTATCGTGGTCACAAAAAATCCATGTTTTAATTAGTGATTTGCAAAGACATTTATTCAGAGTCAATGAAATTAGAAATGAACAAGTAACTTTATGTATGGATCACTGACTCAAATTATTAATTTAAGAAACAGATTTGTTCTGGAGTGAAACCGCAGCATTGAGTTTAGATGAACAAATGCAGATTGTTACAGAAAAACCTGCAACTACTCCAATGTGAAGTCTGAAACCAAATAGTTATAATGGATTTAACACAACAAGGTTAATTGCAGAGATGAGGATATTTGGCTGGGAGAAGTGTGGTTTCTGTGGTAAGAACATAAATGGAATAAATTCCGAATAGTGTAAACTGTTTAATGAATGCAGCTATATTTTTTCAATTTGCCAACGTCTATTATTGGCAAGCGGAGTTAAACATGTGCTGCTTTGAATTTTGTCAAGCGTAAAAGAGATAGTGGGTAGTGCTGTCGACTCACAGCAAGAAGGTCTCTAGTTCGAGCCCTGGCTGGGCCAGTTGCCATTTCTGTGTTTGCATGTTCTCTCCATGTTTCCTCCAGGTGCTTTGGTTTCCCCCACAGTCCAAAGACATGTGCTAATTGGGTGAATTGGGTAAATTAAAACTGTCCATAGTTTAAGTGTGTATGTCCAGTTTCTCCAGGTTGGGGGTTGATCATTGGACTAACAACCCACCTTGTAAAAAACTAGACGTTACGAAACACCAACATGGTGGAGCTTAATATCAACTCTAATATAGACAGGCCTGGGAGTAAGTAAGTATAGATTTGTTCATTTGTCAAACAGAGGGTGGCATGGTGGCTCAGTAGTTAGCACTGTCGCCTCAGTAAGAAGGTCGCTGGTTCAAGTCCCATCTGGGCCAGTTGGCATTTCTGTGTGGAGTTTGCATGTTCTCCCCATGTTCACGTGGGTTTCCTCCAGGTGCTTCAGTTTCCCCCACAGTCCAAGGACATGCGCTATGAGTGAATTAGATCATAGTGTATGAGAACATTTGTCAATGTGAGGGTATATGAGTGTTTCCCAGTACTCGGTTGCGATTGAAAGGGCATCTCCTGCATAAAAGATATGCTTGAATAGTTGGTGGTTCATTCCGCTGTGGTGACCCCTGATAAATACGGACTAAGCTGATGGAAAATTAATGATTTGTGGAACATTAATATAAGCTAGAACAAAGAAATAAACAGAAGTCAGGAGACTTGCTTTACTATCACAGAAAGCTTTATGTGTATGTGTATGTTCACTACTGTGTGTGTGTGTGTGTGTGTGTGTGTGTGTGTGTGTGTGTGTGCGCGCACTTGGATGGGTTAAATGCAGCACAAATTTAGAGTAGGATACTCAGAGTAGTGTACTTGGCCGTGTTACGACTTTACATCCTTCCTTCCTGGATGTTAAAGCATGTTTGATTTGCACATATGGTACATGGAGCATGAAATGTGTTACTTTTTTGCATCATCAAAAATTCCACTGATAAAAGATAATATTAACATTAAATATATAACATTAAAACAACAATTACAACATTACTGATGATAAAAAAAATTACACATCCCTACTCACACCTTTTGCTCTCTATATCCCTTTCCCCTCTTTCTATTGTAGAAAAGGTTTGTTGCTTCTTTTTTCTAAAGTCCTTTGAAAGCGCCCTCCATCATGCCCTCATCCTGTTTCACACACACCTCACTTTTTTTTTCTCTTTTAGTGTTTTATTTTTGGTCTATCGGCTTTTCAGCTTTCTTTCTGTTAAAGCAGGAAGGCAACACTGGCATTTATTTACAGTAGGATCTCCTTTAGCATTCTGTTACTATATGGACAAATATTCAGGGAGTGGGGAAGCAAAAGCAGAAGTCCTAATTGGGATAAAGTGTATTAGTCGGACTGAGCTAGAATTACTTCACTGCTCTAAGTGGTAGATGAATTGCATCTGTCAGGTTTATGAGATCAAAGACGACACACAGGGCAATGCGTCTTCGTTATTTTATTCCCCAGCGTGCATCTTCAGGAAATTATTTGAACTGCCAAGCAAAGCTGGCAGTTCTTCGCGGTTTTCATCAAAAAAGCCATAAGGCAAAATGCAGTATACAGTATAAATGTAATTTAGGTTTTAGAAAATGTCTCATATCTTCATTATGCAATAGTCATTATGCATATAAGTTACATTTGACCTGATTTCACATATGAGCACGTTATGACCAATAACTGATAACATTTTTTGAACTAATTAAAATAATAATTTACATACGTATTTATCATTACACTTTTAAAATAAACAGCTACAACAGTAGCTGAAAATACACCATTCTTTCACAATTTAAAGTCCACTTGAAAGAAAAAAAAAATAGCTCAAATTGTTATTGTTAAGGTGAAAAATTAATCTGTGCAAGTTAATCCACAAAAACAGTTTTTTTCTGTTTTGGTAATATTTAATGAAAGTCTAGCCACTTGCTTCTGCGTTTGAGTGGTGCTCCTTCTGTTGATGTTAACTTGAGGGCTTCCATAGCAATTCCATATTAATACCCTTTCTTACCATTAGTTTGCACTTATAAGACTATAGAAAGCACAAGACATGTCACTCGTGTAATTTTGAATGGGGAAAAATGTAACGGTCAATATGGTGAATGAAGCCCCACCTACTAGTACAGTAGCCAATCATTGATCACTATGACTGAAGTTTCTCCAGGGGCGAAGCTCGTACCAGACGTGTACTTTTACGTCAATCTTTGTGGTCAAGAAACACATTGGAATCTCATTGAATACTTGCTTCACAGACATTAGAAATATATCCATATAAAGCTTAAAATCTCTACTTTTAAAGTGTAAAACTACACTTGAAAACAAAAGTTTTTTTGGTTTTGTAATATGTATGAAGCGAACACAAGATACAGTCAATCCTTTCAAACGCACAACACATAACAGCAAATTTTCGAGCGCCCAAAAACTTTCATTTCTGGAGGAGATTCACCATCACAACCCGGTTGTGAATTACTTCAGACCCCAGCGTGATCTGACGAAGCATTATTCAGGGGAAGATAAAGTATAAAACGACCATAAATGAGGTTGGTGTCATGATCTCGTTCCTTTCGAGTGCGATAAGCTTGAGCAACCTGAGATTATACAGATTTTGTTTGATTCAAACATTTAGTAATTAAACTTATGCGACGGTTGTTGTTTATTTTACTGGTGATTTCAAATATGTAATGTAATCATAAGCTTGGCATTTCAAAGTTGAAATGACTTGCCTAAAAGGAACTTTGGCTTTAGAGAATGATGCACAAAAAAGCCTTGCCCCCTACTCAATATTCTATTTCAGTAGGAAGTATATCATTATACTGAAATAAAAGTCTCAGCAACTTTTAGTTCACATGAACTTTAATATCAACTATATTAGAAAATAACTATGTTTTCATCCAAAAAATGTTAATTGAATGTATGTGTAAAACTGGAATATCGGATAAAATACATAAGAATAAAGAAGTGTTTCATCCAAGTATTCAAAGAGAATAAAATCATCACTTACTGATTAAATGGTGCCAAATATCAAGAGTAAAAACAGAATTTGGTGTGGTAGAAGAAGCTGCATGAATCTTTTCTTCATTTAATAAATGCTTTGCACCTCAGAAGACAATGCCGGTGGCATTTGAAGGTGAGACGCGGAGCACAGATGCTCTTGCGATTCTGGAGATAATTAATAATATAATCACACTAATACTGAAAGAGTTACTGTGTTTTAGAATGACCAAAGCAACATTTTGGATGTTTTACAATGTGGTCAGCCTGCTGGTTTGTCCATTCAAACAGATTTTTATCATCACATGATCTCTTATAACAAAAATCACAAGACTTTTTTTAATGTGCATACTGGAATATTTTTTCATTTTATATAAAAAGTATATCCTACTCAGTTATGCGCACACATGTTTCATGCGCATTTTCAAAATGTATATGCATCTTGGTGTTTCTATCAACCATTTTTTATGCGCATATCCAAAATGTGTGTATGGAAACATGGCTATTGACTAATGACACATTTCAACACTGATTGTACAATAAATTACCATTGTTATTATTTTAACAACAAGACAATGACAAATTATATAGATACTGCTACAACAAAGCTGGAGACAAAATTATCCTAAACAAGCTACACGGAGGTGGCTATTGAACATTTGTGAATTGATTTAGTTAAAAACTATAAAAGCACAACAACCCACAAGACAAGTTTCACTTGTTAAATAATGTACAGTATCCAGCCTTATCTCACTAAAAAACATAAGTATTTTATGTTTTGGCAGTTTAGCGGCCATATACGAGTTCAGTCGTATGAAATTGTACAATTTTATAAAGGAGGCGTGGCACCTAACCCCACCCCTTAACCCAACCATCATTGGGGGATGAGCAAATCGTACTATAATGTACGAATTAGATTGTACGAATTCATACGAATTAGCCACTTAATGAAAATGTTACTAATTGCCGTGAGATTGTGTTGACAGTATCAGTAAAGACTGAATTCTTAATTCATTCACTGGACATGCAAGAGTGAGTGCATTGTGCATTAAGTTATTACTGATATATCCATCCCATTATCTTGAGCACAGCAGTAATCTCTGCTCTATAGTTATCCAGCTGTACTCACACTAGTTTTGCCAAGAAAAAGCAAAAGTTTAACTCAGAATTCAGCCTTGGAAAAGACTTTAGATTTTATGCAGGTGAAAGATTTACGTTCGCATATCAACTAAATTCACCTCATCTCAGATTTAAATCCATTACCTCTGGCTGACAGTAAAAATCGCAACAATATATTGCCTTGAAGAATGCACGCAAAAGCTCCGTTTACATATTATATTTTCATGATATAGCAGCAGCACTGCACAAATGATTACAATCTCCCTGGAGCACGGCGTACATCTCTGGGTGTAATTCACCAGGTAGTAATTCAGCGCGAACGCATAGATCACTCTCACAGCAAATAAATGACTCAAGTGGACTTGAGCTGGGACAGAATCATCAGCGTTCTGACAGGCACTGAATTCAGCCGTGCGCGACTGCCTTTAAATAGCACGACCCGTCTCTGACTGACTGTAAGTTAATCATATCGCTTTTCGCTTCACGACGTTCGCTGATAGTTTCACAAAGCCAATCAGTGTAATTATCAGTGCAATTATGATTATAATTAAAGTAACCCGTAGACACCTGGGGAGAAATTATCTGCATGAGTACAGGTTGTGTTAATAGAATTAATTACTCCAGATATAGTGGATTTAAATAGATTAACATGTTAAATTAATGTTGAAGTCTTGAGCGGGAGGTACAGTAACTCTGACTCTTGGAGATAAGTGTGTATACAGAATCAGACAATTGACAACTGAATGGCTGCATGGCAAAGTAATGAAATTAGCGTGGGTTATTGTGGTAAATCAAAAATAATGGTCAAACACCACGTCACAGTCATAATGCATGATGTATTTTAATGTGTTATGGTATTACCATCTGATACCATTGTTACCCCTACCATATTATAAAAATTGCATTAATATCCAAATGAATAAAAGGGTTTTGTTTATTTCAAAACATTATCATTATTATTATTATTATTATTATTATTATTGCTCTTTAATATTTTTTTTATAGTTACATTGTATTACCAGCTGATATATTCTTTACTATTGCTAAAATACTTTATACTTTATTATAAATGAATTAGCTTAAATATCTCAATTTAGAATAACAAAAAGGCCTAAAAGTATATTGATCATCTAGAAAAAAAAAGTTTTAGTAATGATACATGAAGGAAAACTAATCTTGATTGTTATTGATGAGTTATTATGCCTCCTACTAATGCTTAGTCAATTTATTTTTATTTTTTCTGGACTTGGGGAAAGTCTAGAAAGCATATAGAGGAAGCACACAGTTGATATTTAATTTATTCTTGCTTTTAAGAATATCTCAAGTTTCACTTCCAGGTTTGGATCAAATTGTGATCAATATCTCTGCCAGGACACAGCAAACTTTGTCCAATCACCATTTTCTCATTTAAGAAGCACTTAACTAAAGAACATTGCATTGGATTAAATGCTCACTAGTGCTGAATGGTGCACAAAAGTTTGGTTATGCTTAATAAAACATTCAGATTTTTGCTTGAAAGCACATATCACAAAAATCAGGCCCTTTCACTGGCATTGCAACTGCCTTGTTGATCTTTTTTGCATGCATAGGTTAACATTAAAACAAAAACTCAAAATATACTTAGAGTGAAATTTAAAGGGTTCTACTTCTACACTGTAAAGCATGAAAAGTTAAGGTAACTTAAACCATTTAAGGAAACTGATTGCAACAAACCATTTAAGTTCAAAAACAAATCCTAATAAGCACTGTGAACTTAATCCATTTGAGTAAACAAAGCAATTTGAGCACAGAAAAACCTAGTCAATGAAGAGAACTCTGAGTCCAACTGAGTACAGTAAAACACAATAAGTTAAGGCAACTCAAACTCTTTGAGGAAACCAATTGCAACAAACCCTTTCTTAAGAGTTAAGAAACTAATCTATATGAGTGGACTTACTTCATTTAAGTTGAATTAATGAGGTATTTAATTAACTCATTATCCTTCAACACTTAGCTCAAAACTCTTTTCAAATGAGTAGAATTAACTTTCAGTAAACTTTGAGCTAACTACACTCATTTCATTTGATAAAACTGACAGTTTGGTTTTACAGTGTACCAACCCAGAAAGCAAAAAATAACAACACAATGCCTTTGTTTTTGTAAGCCTTTCTCTGAAAGCAAGTGGGAAAAAAGGAGAAGCTCAAATTGTGCAACCCTACTGGTGTGGGAAGGGGATCTTATTATATATTACTGCCACTTAATCGACACATTTCCACCCACGGTGCCACTGCAGCAGTCACCATTTCAGTTCATTTACTGTAGCAGCTGAAGATTTACAATGCCTGTTCCAGACAAACAAATAAATGAATGAATGAATGAATGAATGAATTAATGAATGCATGAATGATAAGTGTTAACATATATACACATTTATTTAAACAGAAACATCAATGCCAGTAATTTTTGCTGAAACTTCATCGGTCATGCTTGTTAGCATGCTGTAACATGCTCTAATTTAGCTAAGGTTACCATTGTCTCTGACTGTATTCACAGAGACTAGAGCTGTGTTGTTATTTTATCTTGAATCTTATTATTTACATAAGAGTGGGGGTGGCCAATAGTGTTGGGAATAATGGCGCTATAAATAAATGACAATACCAACAGCATTACTTTTTTGTAGGCCCACCCGGAGTCTGCGCGCACAGAATTCCGTAGATTTTTCTCAGATGTTTAGCACATCACTAATTCTGTTTATTTACTTGAGTAAATGTGTTTAAATCTATATTTGTTTAGTTTTTTAATTAATTTCAGTAATATTATTGACTAATGGGAAAATGTTCATCTGATTTATGTACAAGGCAGTTTGTACAGTAATATTTTCTGTCTTTTACTAGATATATTATATGACAAACTTGCTTTTTGTTTTACCAAATAAAGTGAATCTAATTGGATTTGCATTTTAAACATTAAATAAAAGTTAAAAATATATAATTTTTTATTTCATATGTTAAGATTTTTGTTATGATACTCCCAAAATCATTCCGCAGAAATCCACAGACTTTTACCAAAGTTATCTGCAGAAATAGAAAAAAAAAAACGTCCGCAGATTCCATTTGGCCAAAGTAATGAGTAATCAAATGATTGTTGACTCCGTTACAATGCTGATATTGTTACTGACATAATAGAGAACACTGAAGCGGTTTTCATGCAAGCAGTGTCTCTCTCAGCCATAGGACCTCTCTGTGGGTATGTGTGTTTAGGGCTGGGGCAGAACACATAACCAGCTAGTAATAATGATTGGTGTGTCTGTGAACGTGGTGCAACTGAGACTGCGATGATTGACAGAGTACATTTCCATCATTTGCCAATCACAGTCAGAGCAGAGCGGGTATTCACACAAGCATATGCAGAGTCAGGGGCCTCATTTATCAACGCTGCTTACGCACAAAAACGTTGCGTGCGCCAGGTTTCACGCTCACGTTTGGATTTACTAACAATGAAATGAATGTGAGAATGTGCGTTGGTCCACGGCAACTTCATGTCTGGTGTACGTGCTACTTCTGTGTTTGTTTTGTTCCATTGGCAACTAATAGAGGCAATTATGTTAAATTGCACACTACAAATTTCAGTATCTTTGAGCCGTGCAATGGCAGCTGTATGAGACGCCATCATCTGCATGTCTAGCAGGTATATAAGGTTTCCATACCATGCAGTTGACCAGCCAAACATTAAAGCGCAATTTGCAGTGATCGTCGTTTTCTAAATATAATCGGAGCGATTGACTGCACGCACATTGCTATAAAGACGCCATCTGAAGACAGATTTGCATAGGAATCGTCTGATAGGTGAATCATAAATTGGATAATGTGGGAGCAGCCACAAGCAATCATAAGCACATGATCCTTATGAAATTATTTTTTATAAATTAACTTTCCTTAGATTAGTGTACAATATTTTATATTTATTTTATAGCCATTTGACAAATTAGATTTTTATTTTTAAGTAACACAATAGTTACTTTCCCGGGTAATTAATTACTTTTATGAATATGTAACTCACAATTTGTGAGAATTAACTAGTAACTATATCTACTTACTCTTTTAAAGGAACGTGCCCAACACTGGTGACCATTGTAGCTAAAATGTGTCAAGACCCAGTTTCCAGTCTCATTCAATTCCATTGATTTTTAGCCTTACAACTCGTCATGATGCTTGAAGTTGTAAACTGGTGTTTTCTTATCATATATTAATTCTAATTGATTGTCATAAACAAGCTGATTTGTAGCACAAGTAGTTTGGCCAACGTTATTCCTAGTGAATGCAAATGAATTGAAAGTCCCAACCCTTTCACAGAAAAGAGCTTACAAAATAAGGTGGATAGTCAAGTGACACCGATGTTTTCTGTAAAGATAAGAGAACTGAATGAACTGCACAAGTATATTCACTAACCTTTCAGTCTATAAGTTGTCACTCTTCCCTCTCCATAATTATCTGACTTAGGTTTAAATTTATAAGACTTGACTAAATTTTGGATGTGTATAATCTGCTTGTTTTGCTGTTTCTGGAGTGTCAGAATAGCATCTAAAGGCTCCGCCCTCTTCTCCGTCCATTTGCATTTAAATGGAAAATAGAAACTGTAGGGTACTGATGCTGAAATTTCAGTTACATCCTGGGAAGACCAGAGTTGTTCAACAGCTTAAGAAAAGGCCATAATATGGCCTCTTTAAATATTCATTAAAACAATAATGCATTAAAGACAAAGTTTCAGTCAAAAGAGTCAACAACTTCAAGTAATATGAGAAGAAAGAAAAGCAAAATTAAAAGCACACAGTAACTGCATGATTCTCAATATGATCTGTCTTTGTGTCGTCAACATCATACCATTATAAACAAATAACACGTCTGGGCGAAACAGCAGAGCTGATCAATAAAAACAGCTTAAAAGTTTCTTTACAGCGACATGGAAAACAATATGACGTTTTGACAGCTCGTTTCATGCCTTGGAGAAGGCAATAATTGTGGGTGGCGAGTATAGAGAATGGATTTCAGACGAGGACAGCTACAGTACATGTTTCAAAGAGATACAAGCGCCTCAACGCTTGACTAGGTATTGTGGCCGTTGTGCGGTGGCATGCTTTTCTGGTTTGTTTTGTTGATATGCTGTAAAACAAAAGCCTCTGTTAGAATGTGTGTGTGTCTGTCTTCGTCTGTGTCTAGAACTAATTGAATTTGCATATGCAGCAAAACACGCTCTCATTAAACAAGTCTTTAACTCTGAGCGAGCACAGAAGAGGATGTCAAAGAAGTAAACAGAAAAACAACCCACCCAAAAAAGCCAATTAATAAAGAGCCCTTATTCTAGCGGCCCACTAGAAACACCCTAAACGCCCTCCTGGGGGTGTTTCTGTCATGCTGTGTAATCAAGAAAAAAAAACGTCTCTTATTTTAGTTGTGAGAGGAGTCATATCACAAAGAATCACATGTACCTTAATCTTTTAACATTAAATAAAGTTGGAAGAAATGTTTCGCTCAGAAACATTGTGTAGCTTTCAGAACTCAAGATGTCCTTTTTGGTCCAAAGGGACATTTTTTTTTGGAAAACTTTCTAATAGCAGACTGCAAAATTACTGGTACACTGAACATAATAATAAAATAGTAATAATACAGTAAACTAAACAATAAAAACAAAATAAATGTTATATTTATATTTATCAAATATATATTTTTATATTTTAAAAATATATTTTAAAATAAAAGTACAGTGAATACTAAATAATATTTTAAATTAAATGTTAGAAATGTAACATAAAAAATATAATTTAATTAAAAATATTAATGTAAAATAACACTACTTTAAAGGTGTCCAATCCACTTGTTAAGTGTGACGTCACACAAAGCAGCTTCCGGGTGCAGGTGCTCTATTAAACTGCATGGGGAGACTCATCAAATGGTAATAACAAACATTTACAAAGCGCTGTAATACTTTAAAAAATCAATATATATGCCTAATATCCGATGGCCAGAAAGTGATTATTTTTTTTAGAAATTGTAAACACTTTGGTATTTGTGATTTGTGTCCAAAGACACCATGATTTTATATAAAACTCACTTTAATGTGTAATCTGACTAAAAAGTGGTCATAAACTAACACATTTTTATTCATTCACATCAGTAGCGGCTTGGACCCGGACACAATGTTCCTTATGTCATGACTTAACAAGCAGATAGTGAAAATCTGGCTTAGTACAATAATAAAAGGTCAGTTTATGGAAATGGGCATACTGTGTTTCCTCATTTTCATGTAATTTCCATGAGTGTAAAACCCCAGTGGACAACAGTCCAATCAGAAGACAAAATAGACTCTGACAAGACTCACGCCCTCCTCATTTGCATGTATGCCTACTTTAGGTCATTCATCCGGACCTGACGATCAGCCTCTGAGATCATATAAAAGCTCAGAAATCATTAATATGCACGCTTTGGGCTGCGTTTAATAAGCCATAGGGTTTCTAGTGATACAACCGTAATAATGTTCCTACTTTAGTTATATTAAGTGTGTATTTCACTTACTATGAATGTGGGGCTTTTATTTTAAAAAACGCGAGCCCCAAATTGTTTACTGTTACTGGGCAATGACAGCACGAGGCATGTTCAAAATCGCTTCAGAAAGCAAAATGCAAGATTTAAATACAATAACAGATTTTTACAGATGCATAAGGTATGTTTAGTTACATCTTTTGTTCTTTAATTGTGTTTACTGCAGGGGTGATAGCGTTCCGGCACCACGCCGGATTTCCGGCGTACTGTGGCTGCGGGGGAAAAAAATCAGGTTTACGGATATTGATCTGTCATTTCTCTAGATTCACAGAATTCACTCACTGCTGAAAGCGCCGGATTGGTTTTTATTAAGTGCCATTTTGTGTGCTCGTGAATCATCTTTTGAGTGTAGACGCCATGTAAATAAAAGATTAATTGTGTAAATTAGAGAGCTTTATAAATAAAACGGATCTTTGTGAGATCTCTATGAACTAAGATTAGTGACGCTTTTTAGTGATAATAAGAGGAGCGTGCTTTGCACTTTCCAGGCTATAATCCATTCAGAATTTGTATGAAACTTTCGTTTTCGGCACATATACGCTGATATGTTTTGGGAATGACATCTGCATATTTACGCTGGGTTTATTCTCGAAATAACGGTGAAGCAATAGACGGGACAAAAATAGGATATTTCCCCCTTCTCCTTAAACAACTTAGTGTTTCAGCTATGAAATAGTTCAGTTTTGTATGTAGCCTAATGGCAAAGTGTTTATATTTAGTTTCGTTTTTTATTCAGCTTATTTAGAAAAACGTTTGGAGCATTTTTTATTCGTTAAAAATATTTTTTTTTAACGAACAGCGCCCAGCGGAAGACCATCATTGTCTGTTTGATCAGTTTGCCTTCTCAGATCATCACGACTTGCCTAAAATAAAAGATATAAAACAGTTAAAGTATAAAACAATGGTAGCTTAAACGTTAAAGAATGTGTGCTATTAGGCGCTTAGTTTGCTTATAAAAAGCTTGCAGGACATCGAGGCGCCAGAGCAATCACTTGCATTTTTTCAGTGGGAGCAATTTAAAGTTATCCGTCATTTTTGCTCACAAAGTACAAGTAATACATCAAAAAACGTTACAGCGTTTTTATAAAATAAAGAAAACCAAAATTATGTGCTTTCTGTCGTCTGGTTTTTGAACAGGAGCGCTTAACAAAATGAAGCAAAATGTATATGCCTCACAGACATAATATATTTATAGAAAGCTTTAAATTATTACTTAACGAAATAAAACAAATCGACAGAAATACACAACTCCTCCACGGCTCCAATTGCGTTTTGAGATATCCTAGATAGACTTTCTGGCTCAAAGACATTTATGCATGTTTATTTCATTGCTGTATTCTGACAGATTTCGCAAGGGGTTCAGCAATTCTACCTGTCAGCTGGTACCAGCCTCAGTTTTGCGACTTGACTCGTTAGGCGTCTGTGTCTGGATGACAGCGAGAGAGAGAGATGAGATCAGACCTCAGATTTGATGTGTGGCCGCACGTCTCAGTTACTTTATTGCAATTTTTAATATTGACTCATCTAAATTAACTTTTCATTTATTAAAAGCCGAAATATTGCCAGACAGACGAAGCAACTTTCGGTTTTTGAAGAGAGCGTCCTCAGTGATAAAAGACGCGCGCACACACTGGTTAGCCCACTCTTTTGTCGGCCTATTCTTCATTGATTTTTTTTTTACATTAAACGCATAATAATCAATTGCAAAAAAAGATAATTTATTATTAAACTGTGAGATGATGGTCGCATGATTTTAAAAATCAGAGTATGCGTTGCGCATTTATGGCTATTGATCTTATCTACCCGGGACCCACACATAGTTGAACATCAAGTGTTGAAAATGAGTGTATAAACTAGTTGTGATTCCTCCAACTGCTGCCACCATTGTCAGGCAAAGTTTGCAGATTGCCTCATTTACCTACGTCTTCAGGTTCTCTTTTTGCAAAATATAGCCAAACAGGCGCTTTTGCATTGCGTTTTGACACTTATCCGTCCGCCATTCTCTTTCTGTAAATTCGACTCCTCTTGTTCTCTTGATGTGATAAATGAAATATGACGCATTGTAGCTATGATCAGATGATAATTATAGTGCATGCTCTCATCTTAGGTAAATTATTTAGAATTATGTTTCCCATTTAATTCAAATAAATATTTAAATAATTAAAAAAAAAAAAAACAAATGTGGGGACGGTGTCACGGTGAAAAAGTGATGTCACCGGTGTTGCGTCTTAACACCGGTATCACCGTCAACACCGTCTATCATGGCAAGCCTAACGTCCGGTTTTTCACTGTCATGTGTCACTCGCTAGTGGCATGTGTAGTGACCTGTGTCACTCAGAGTGTCGCGCTGCATGTCACTGCAGTGACATCGACACCCGGCGAAGCTTATGACATAATTAACACGAGCAAAACCATATTTAATCATTACGCGACTTTTAACCTAATTTATCGCGTCGCAAGTTAGTTTATTTGCTGAGCTACTCCACGATGTTTTAATTTAAACGCATTTATTTTATGTATTCGTAGTCATACTTCCGTACATAATATAGTCATTTGACAGTACATGTCAGTCAAATTTATTGTGGCATGCTTATGTATGGGAGGGGTTACACTTATCTGTTGTACTGTATATTATTGCATCCTGGCAGTTCCTTTGTTCCCTACAATATGGACTTCTCTATGTTTTTAATTCATTCATTTATTTTATTATTTAACTTATTTTCATTTAAAGGTATTTTAAATAATATCCTTTAAAAAGTTATAATAAAATGCATGTTGAAAACTCATAACATATATGCATGTAAGATAACAGGTGTCATTTGCCTAATGATTTCTAAATATTAAAGCAAAGAGACTTATAAGATTAATGTGCTTATAACGTGCTTATACTGACACCTACTGGCACATGTCACAAGATCACTGACACTGGCATGTGTCACTGACATTACTGGCATGTGTCTAAAAAGAGCCACTTGACAATAATGATGATCAGGGTACACATCGGCTGTTAATATATTTGGGCCCAGGGGCCCACAAGTTATGTGTTAAAAGTGCGTTGCATACATAGTACCCCCACCCCTACTCACCTCAGGGGCAAGGAAAAAAAGTTCAGGCTCAGGAATTTTTTCCACTATCAGCCCTGTTACTGTGAAATTTGATGTGTATGCTTCAACAAACACATGTAGATTGCTTAAATGTGTGAAATCACTCAGCTCAACTGTCATATGTTCATGCAGAGGTTGATATTAAGGCTGTTTTCTTTGACAAGACAGCTTCAAAATACAATGCAATACAGCTCTATCATTCTCTTGTCAAGTTTAATGCTAGTTTAGCCTTTATTTGCAACAGATCTGGTGAGCAAAATAGGTCAACGTTACTCTGATTGGGTTTATATTTGTCCGTGCTCTGTGTCTGTAAGAGCTGCACATCAGAGTGGAGCTCATTAATATTCACGACACAAACTATATACGGTCAATCATGGACTTCTAGGGAGTATTTTATGAAATAATAAAGGAGCTTAGTAAACCATTTCTGGATATTTACTGAACTTACCGAAGCCATAAACCGACTTTGTAGATATCTGAGAACAGTTTAACGTATTAAACCAATCAGTATACAGGATGGCACCATTAAAAGAATATCTAAAAATGTACGTTATGAAATAAAAATGTAAACAAAATGAAAATAAATCTATAAAAAATTATAAAATGAAAGCAGTAAAGTCAATTTAAATGAAATATAAAGTGAAAGATACAATTCAGAAAAGATATATGCGCTCCAACAGGAGGAATAAATAGTCTGGATAACAACACATGCACATTTGTCTTTTTGAAGTGAGTGGATCCCCCTGAACCCCCATCCCAAAAGACCCTCAGATCAATGAGGTATTGCAACGGTGGAATACATGAAACGCTCCGTAGGTCACAATGTCACCCAGTCACAGAGACGTAGAGGATGCTCGTTTGTCTCTGGCGAGCTGTGTCAAAAGCTTCCTAAATAAGGTAACACAGAAGGCAGCCGCGGTTTTGCCTGCGTCTCTCCACAAGGTCACCCATCTCGCCGGGGCTCTGGGCTACTGTCAGGGGAGTCTGAAGCAATCAGGTGTGTACATCTGCTCAGAGAGAGCAAATTCAACACACACACACGTACACCCAACCACTGCTGCCCTGGGGAATCAATTCTGAGGGCGATCTCAGGTTCACATGACTAGTTGAGGAATCACAGTAAAGCGGTTATCTAATCATGGGGAACTGCTGCAGGGTTGAAGGAGTTCTACTTGTCTAACTAGCGGCTAATGCTAAAGTGAAAAATGTCCAGTCAGAGTAACTTGGAAAAGTGCTGAGGAAATTAATGGAATTTTGCTTATCCTAAATCTGTGTTACTGACGATCTCCACACAACAATTTAACTGGAAAACAGACAGAGCAATTCATAAACACACACTTATTATGCACTGTCTTCTGGCTGACTTTTTACATTTCCTGTAAATATAACAGTTGTCCTAACAGTGTAATGTTTATTTGCAAAGGCTAACATACTGGAACTAAGCTGTAACATGCTAGTCATTCATTCATTCATTTTCTTGTCGGCTTAGTCAGGGAGAACATGCAAACTCCACACAGAAACGCCAACTGAGCCGAGGTTTCGACCCAGCGACTTTCTTGCTGTGAGGCGACAGCACTACCTACTGCGCCACTGCCTCGCCACATGCTAGTCAATGTGTTTTATCAACATTACACCATAACAACTATATATATATATATATATATATATATATATATATATATATATATATATATATATATATATATATCGTCACCTTGGAATTGTAAGGTTCTATCTGCGTTCTAAAGGATTTTGAGTTTTGACATGTTGAGCTTCAAAGTTTTTTGCATTCTATATAGCAAACAGTATGTGTAACATTTGTTTTTTTAAATAAAGTCTTAAAATGTAGACAACTTCTAAAAAAACACCCCATGATGTAAATAAGTTTATATATATATATATATATATATATATATATATATATATATATATATATACACACTCACTGGCCACTTTATTAGGCACACCTGCTCGTTAACATAAATTTTTAATTAGACAATCACATGGCAGCATTGCAGAAAATATCCAGTGTGTGGCTGTTCTGTGAGCGCAAAAGCCCTGTTGATGCCAGAGATCAGAGGAGAATGGCCAAGCTAGTTCGAGCTGATAGAAAAGCAACAGTAACTTAAATAACCACACAATACTATTCACAACACGTCCAACCTTGAGGCAGATGGGCTACAGCAGCAGAAGACCACACCAGCTCCCACTCCTGTTAGCTAGGAACAGGAAACTGAGGCTATAAAATTGGACAATAGAAGATTGGAAAAACATTGCCTGGTCTGATAAGTCTCGATTTCTGCTGCGACATTCAGATGGTAGGGTCAGAATTTGGCGTCAACAACATGAAAGGATGGATTCATCCTGCCTTGTATCAACAGTTCAGGTTGGTGGTGGGGGTGTAATGGTATGGTAGATATTTTCTTGGCACACTTTGGGCCCATTAGTTCCAATAGAGCATTGTGTCAACATCACAGCCTTCCTAAGTATTTTTGTTGACCATGTCCATTCCTTTATGACCACAGCGTACCCATCTTCTGATGGCTACTTCCAGCAGGTTAACGCGCCATGTCATAAAGCGCGAATCATCTCAGATTGGTTTCTTGAACATGGCAATGAGTTCACTGTACTTAAATGGCCTCCACAGTCACCAGTCCTCAATTCAATAGAGCATCTTTGGGATGTGGTGGGGCGGGAGAACCATCACTTCCCTGAGAAATCAATTCTGAGGGGATATCTTGGGTTCACTTGACTAGTTGGGGAATCCGAGTGAAACGAATCCCAGGGTAATGAATCTTATCATGGGCAACTGCTGCAGGGTTGGCGGATTCTACTGGTCTAACTAGCAGCTAATGCTAAAGTGAAAAGTGTCCAGTCAGAGTCACTAAGAAAAGCACTGAGGAAATTATAGGTATTCTGCATATCCTAAATCTTTTTTACTTATAACTACCACACAACATTTTAAAACGATTCAATTCATAAATGTACACTTAATATGCACTGTGTAGTCCTCTGGTGGGCTTTTTACATTGTTTATTTGCGGAGGCCAACATACTGGAACAGAGCAGTAACATGCTAGTAAATGAGTTTAATCAACTTTAGACCACAACAACTACACAAATGTAGCCACTAAATGTTCTGGTTTAGTCTAGAAGTGACTGTTTCTGGTCTAAACATGTAAGACTGCTCTCTGCTTCTAGCAATTTCTAAGCACACTTCACGCTATTAAACACACATAAACCCAACCACCTGGGGAATCAATTCTGAGGGGACATATTGCGCTCACTTGACTAGTTGAGGAATCCCAGTGAAACGGTGGTTATCTAATCATGGGGAACTGCTGCAGGGTTGAAGGAGTCCTACTTGTCTAACTAGCGGCTAACGCTAACATGAAAAATGCCCAGTCAGAATTGTTAAGCACAGCAGTGAGGAAGCTCTGGGTATTCTACATATCCTAAATCTGCGCTACAGACAATCTCGACACTACAATGGGAGATTATCTCCATCATTCAATAAGCAATTTCAGCCTCTTTCTGTTCACAATCAAACACACAGACCCAGACGCGGGTGTGTGCGCACACACGCACAATGGTTCTAAAGAGAATGGATAAATCAATACATCATTTTGTCTCTTCATTTCAAGTCCGCACGCAGCTGGGGCCGATGGAGACACATTCCTGAATGGTAGCGTGGAAAGACCATTATTTGGCATGCCAATTGACTGTCATTCTCAGTTGTCATTTGGCAAACCACAGTTAGTCAAGTTCTTGAGGAGGAATACACTGGGACTACATCAAACCCACCCCCGAGCCATTCACACAGATAGACGTCTGCGGTTCTTTGTCTTCTAGAGACCATTTCGTTTTTATTTTAGCCTCCCCATTCACTCACGTGAAGTGACAGCTTCAAAGGATGCAAGCTAATCTGAATCTACTTAAGAACACATTGAAATCTGTTTTAGGATTATTCACCCTCAAACTGTTAGTAACTTACAAGTCAAGTACTGAAATTACATTTATACATCTTGTAACTTTCCCTTTCTATTTCCAATAAACGCAGTAGAACTCTAAAACCATTTTTATTAATGACATCGGTGGCCAGTAACTTATCTGGATCCAGTAGCTCATTGCTTACACTTGGGTACACATAGGCACGTTTATTTATATAGGAGATTTCATACACAGTGGTAATTCAAAGTGCTTTACATAAACCTAAACAAGAATAAAAGAAACAAGAAAATAAAAACAACAAAGAATTAAAATGATTAAAAAGAGATTGAAATGTGTTAACGGTTATAAAAGAATGAAAAAGAGAAGAAAGACATAAAAATGCGATCTGTCGGATGTAGCACAGTGCTCATTCAGTAAAGGCACAGCTAAACATATGGGTTTTTTAGCCTTGATGTGAATGTACCTAATGTTGGAGCACATCTGATCATTTCTGGAAGATTCCAGCAGCAGGGGGCATAGTAGCTGAAGGTGGATTCATCCTGCTTTGACTGAACTTTTGAACTTGTTAGGTTTGTATTTATATAGCATTTAGTGATTTATAGACAAGTAATAATACTTTAAAATATATTCTGAATGTAACTGGGAGCCAGTGTAGTGACCTGAGGACAGGTGAGATGTGCTGGTAAGAATCCTGGCAGCAGCATTCAGGGTGAGTTTCAACTATCTGTCTTTTTGAGAAGGCCACTGTGGAGTCCATTACAGTAATCGGCCCAGCTGCTGATAAAAGCATGAACAAGTTTCTCTAAGGCCTCATTGGAAACAAAGCATCTAATTCTTGCATAATGTACAAGAAGCTGAACATTTAATGCTCTGATTCACTCATGGTGAAATTATCCATGTCACAGAACTGAATAAAGGCTCTAGGGAGTTTCCCAGCAAAATATCTTTGAGTAAAAAGCAGTCTACTGTTTTTTATTTTATTTTTTTAAATATGTAATTGGGAAGGTCTCTTTAAAAAAAAAATGGTAATACATTTTGGTCAATCATGTATGTACAAGAGTATTTTGAAGACTGAAAATGTAAACTTTTGAAAACAGCTTTCAAATTACAAGTATATAATACAAAAATGGTGCATGTACTGTATATTGTGTTTAGTCTATAAGACATTTCATAGTCATGCCTGGGCCGACATAAGTGGTATGATAACCGTGTGATAATTATTGCTATAAAATGACTTCTTTTTAAATATCTTAGTAAAAAACTAAAAAAATATATATAAAAAAAAACTTTTTTCTCCTTTAAACACTATATTTTATTTTAGGAAACATTTAATTTTTTTTTTTTAAACAGAAAACATGTAAGGCTAAATACTTCAAATAAATGATTGACATCTACTAACTTTTCTAGTTTCAAAAACAAAGATTTCTTTTCAAAACTTAAAAAACAAATAAAAAAAAACTTAACAAATCCCTTAGGAACGATATAACCAATTTTTTTTTGGTGGGGGTTGGGGGGGTTGGGGGGGTGGGGGGTGGGGGGGTTTAAACCTTGACTTTTCCAAGCCACGGTAAACCTTGAAATCGGTTATCGCCCCTTTAATATTTCTGACACCCAAACAACAATAGTGGACAACATGTTTTTTTTTGTTTTTTTTTTTATTTATTTATTGCAGTTTTATTGTTTTATTTGTTGTTGTTGTTTTAATCCAAACACTGTGAAGATACTGATTTACAAAAATCTGTCAGACTTTCTAATTCTAAAGTGAGGAAATTTTGAATATGTGCAAACCAACATTGTTTGAATGTGTGTGTGTGTGTGTGTGTGTGTGTGTGTGTGTGTGTGTGTGTGTGTGTGTGTGTGTGTGAATGTGTGTGTGGATGTTTCCTAGAGATGGGTTGCGGCTGGAAGGGCATCCGCTGCGTAAAAAACTTGCTGGATAAGTTGGTGGTTCCTTCCGCTGTGGCGACCCCGGATTAATAAAGGGACTAAGCCGACAAGAAAATGAATGAATAAAACCAACATTGTTGGTGCATGCTTTCAGTATGTTTGAAAGACACATGCTGTACACACTGTCATATTTTAAGATAGTATACTCTGCATTTTAAGGTTTCCTCTCATATTTTCTTCAAATATTAGATTGTGTCTCTTGATGCATGTTAGATTATTCTTTGAGCTGCCAAACAGCGGCCTGAAGCATCTGAGCAATGCCTCACTGACTTTTAATAGGCTGCAATTTCAGCCTTAACTCTGCTGTGAGTTTGATGTTATTAAACACTGAAGGGGCAACAGTTTGCCCTGACTGCTGATGCATCAGAGAATATATAGCACAGCATGCATGCATAGGAAACCTTGAGCAAAGAAAAAACAAAGCCCGCCACATCAACCGTTGGGCCGAATAACCGCTTGGGCCTGTTTGAAATTGAGTTAAACAAACTAAAAGGTTTTACATATATCAAAAACACAGGGGGGAAGAAATCAATGCCAGTCAATGTCATAGAAACAGATGCAATAAACATTACCATTGAAGCGATATGCATCCTTGAATGATGACACTTTAAGGCCATATTTAGCTGTCATTCATTGCATTTCCAAAAGGTAAACGTTGGATATAGATGTATGACCTACAGGTGAACCGCAGTAGCTTTCTGCCTGGCTGAAGGGGAAAATGACACAAGGATTGTCGGTCGGTGGACGCACAGAGAGTGAAAGGCAAAGAGATGGTTTTGACATTGCGTTTCTCAACATTCACTCGTGGTTATAGGACGCATTGAGATTTTAAAGCCGTCACTTTTTTTGACAAGCAAGGTGACTGAGAAATCTGTTTGTACCCAAGCACTGTCAGTTGAGTCGTAATCGCAGAGTCCATTTCATTCAACCTTTACTGCTTACGCCCCCTTATATACACAAGAGAGTGTGCATCCTAACACTACACAAAATGAATTATCCATCACAACAAGAACACAAACACTGAGAGCTTAATGTTTCTAAGCTTTTGAGTGTAATTGCTAAACTACCTGACAAAAGTCTTGTCGTCGACACATAATAACTTGATTTGTACTTGATCATTTGGAAAAGTGTCTGTAGGTAGATTTTTGCGATGAATCATCTGTTGAACTGCATCCCAATCATCACCAATGCTGCAGATAACCTATTGGAACCTTCATGGATGCAAGATTCTCACAGTATAAGTCAAGTTTGGTAAAGGAAAAATCATGGTTTGGAGTTGCATTCAGTAAGGGGGCGTGCAAGATATCTTCAGAGTGGATGGCAACATCAACAGCCTGATGTATCAAGACATTTTTGCTGCCCATTACATTACAAACCACAGGAGAGGGCAAATTCCTCAGCAGGATAGCACTCACTCTCAAACCAGGATTGGCCAGCCCAGTCACCAGAAATGAACATTATTGAGCATTTCCAAGGTAAGATGAAGGAGATGTTGAAAAGAAATCCCAAGAATCTTGATGAGCTCTGGGAGTCCTGCAAGAACGCTTTCTTTACCATTCCAAATGACTTAATAAGTTATTTGAGTCATTGCAGAGATGGATGGATGCAGTCGTCCAAACTCATGGGGGTCATAAACAATATTAATTATTTTTCCACTGCACCATGACTTTTGTCTAAGCAAAGTGAGATCTTACTTATATGTAAATAAACATCAAGGCATGATCTTGTTTTCTTTTGGTAAAATAAGCATAATCCAGAGGCCTTTGCCTTTCATATAAGCCACTTCTGATATGAAATCATTTACTAGAAGTCAAGTTATTATTTGTTTTTGCTAGAAACTGGATGACAAGATTTTTGTCAGGTAGAGTATGCCACTGCATAAAAGTAATAAAATGAAATCTCTTGGGTGATAGCTTTTCAAAAAATACACATTTGTACCTACAGAAGCCACATTTGTACACTACTTAAAAGGTACGTATTAGAACTTAAAAACATCAAGAGGTACGCGTTTGTAATTGCAATGAAGCAATGAAGGATTTTTTTGTGGTTTGCTAGAGCTCAGGGTACATTCAGTCACACATAAAATACTGTCCTATCTAGTATTGTGAAAAGGCAAATCTAAAAATACTAAAGTGCCATTCAGTGATCATAAGCTGCAGGTCCACTTGCTAGTATGGCGACAGAGGGAACATATTGAAATGTTAAAATCTGTACATAAACAAAGGCTAATTGTGGATACATACCCAGGTCTACATTTCTGGACATTGCGAAAGACGTACTCGGAGCTATGTCTGCTTGCAGATTTTGTATTTGCGAATCCACCAGAGGTCACTGTGTATAATTTTTGATGATCTTAAATGTCTTTTGCGTGTGCCATTTGCTCATCCTCTTATTGAATAAATCTGAGACAGCAGTAGCATATACTTCAGCCAACCAGCTTCCCCAAACCCAACTAAGATTGATTAAGATTTTGAGTTTACAAAAGCTAATTTGCTAAAAAGCCATTGTGGACATGTGATTTTAACACTTTTTCAGATTTTAAGTATAAATAAATGGAAATATTATTTATTGAGCTGTCAGGTAATGTATAAATCTCAATGTTAAAAACTGACCCTTATCACTGGTTTTGAAGTCAAGGGCCCTGTAGGCGACGCAGTGGCGGAGTAGGTATTGCTGTTGCCTCACAGCAGGAAGGTCGCTGATTCGAGCCTCGGCTGGGTCAGTTGGCGTTTCTATGTGGGGTTTGCATGTTCTCTCTGCGTTCGCGTGGGTTTCCTCCGGTTGCTTAGGTTTCCCCCACAGTCCAAAGACATGCGGTACAGAGGAATTGGGTAGGCTAAATTGTCCGTGGTGTATGAGTGTGTATAGATGTTTCCCAGGAATGGGTTGCAGCTGGAAGGGCATCCGCTGCGTAAAACGTGCTCGATAAGTTGCCGGGTCATTCTGCTGTGGCGACCCCGGATTAATAAATGGACTAAGCCTAAAGGAAAACGAATGAATATATATATATATATATATATATATATATATATATATATATATATATATATATATATATATATATATATATATACTGTATATATGTGTGTGTGTGTGTGTGTGTGTGTGTGGAAAACTCAGTATTAAATATTATAGTTATATATAAACTAAAACTAAATATTAATATATTAATAAATACCTATATTCCAGATCCAGCCCTGCACAATATCACAAAAGCACTGTATTGGTTGCATTGATGTTGCTACATCGCATTGCTGCACTAACAAACCAGCAATGTTTTGACAGCACCACAGAGCCAGGGTGTTTACACTTTTCACAGAAAACCAACCTACGAATACCTTACTTACGGCTTTGCATAATAAACTGGGACATCAGACGAAACACACACAGATACACACACACCAACCCCATGGAAGACGATCTACACAGCGCAGCTGAATACAAACACACAAAACAAGCTCTTCTTCAAGTCTAAATGGGGTGACCGCTGTGCATCTCCATGCCAAGACCGCCATCCCTCCTCTTCCCTCATTAGCTCGTAAGTGCACCTCTAATGAGTACGAAAAAAGGCCCGGCGTTAGCCTCTGTTTTGTGCAAGATGAATGGGTGTACGTAAAAGCAGCTCTGAAGACTTCTGTCGAGTGCTGAAGCTTCTGTGTTTCATTGCACTCGAGTGGGATCCTTGATGCGAGTCCCCAAGGGCTGACAAAGCCCCATGAGCCGGTAATTATGTGATTAAACTAATTATTCGCATAACCATTACCACGGAAACCCATTCGGCGTCTATCTCCACCAGGTCAAGAGCAGGTAATGATTCAGATGCAGATGGGTAATACGCAGAAAAGGACGCACAGGGAGACGAGACGCTCAAGTTTTATGACATCCTTCCCTTAGTGTTTTTACCTTCCCTGACCGTCGAGCCTTGTGCCAAAGACCCCGAGCTATTCTGCAACCAGCGATAACTCAAAGTGACACCATACCTGTGGTTTGAAATGTTCCTGTTTGAAGCATGCAGGTGGTCTCGTGGAACGACAAGACTAATTTGCTGAGGTTGACCTTTTAGCCAGTGGCGCTAAACCGCAGAAGCGGAGGGAGTCTGGGCGGAGAAGGACATTAATTATAGATAGTTACGTATATTGCATATGGCATGTTTGATTGTCCTGCGCTTGACACATGTTAGCATGCTTTAATTCGTCCCGGTGGTCCATTTTAAACTAGGCTAAAGAATGTCTATCATCATAAGAAGATTGAATGTATGTAAATTATATAATTTCATAGCTACATTTTTTGTGCTTACCGTGCAAATAAAAATAGCACAGCCTTTAAAAAGATAAAACAGGAAGTAAAAAAAAAAAAAAAAAACAGTGTATAAAAAAATCCATGCATGCAACGTCAAAAGTATAATGGAAAGCACAGACCTTTAATAAACATACAATAATGACCAGGTGACATCCTGTTTTTTACTGAATTATGTTTGAAGCCCCACAGGCTGAAATATTGCAAATCACAAAGCTCCACATTGGAGCTGTTGAAGCTGCTCTTCTTTAAAACTGTGTGTTTCCCCCCACACATTTTTGGCATAGCCTATATTGCATTATAACATGTTGCTGCAACTGTTAATTTGTGTTGTCAGACCTTAAATAGAGAACAAATATATACAGTTAAGTCCATAAATATTTGTACAGACACAATTCTAACATTTTGTACTCTATACACTAACACAATAGATTTTAAATTAAACGAACAAGATGTGCTTTAACTGCAGACTGTCAGCTTTAATTTAAGGTATTTACATCCAAATCAGCTGAATATTGTAGGAATTACAACAGCTTGCATTTGTGCTTCCCACTTGTTAAGGATCCAAAAGTAATAGGACAATTGGCTTATTTTAAACAATTGGCAAATTTTAAAATATACACTTGAACAAGTTGCATTGTTTCATATTCGCACATGCATGTACATTTATTCGAAATGGCTATAAAAATAATTAATTAGATAATTTAGTCACTATAGTTCCAATTAAGTACCAACATAACACATATACATTTGAAAAATTTAATAAATGGCTCAAGTTGATCCTGTTGAAAAAAATTATTTTAAATATATTTTGTAAATGTCAGGACATTTTAATTTGTTATTTATTAATTCAGTGTATTCTTCTCTGTCTTTGTCATTTTTTTTCTTTATATTGTTTGGATGGGAGATAAACACCCATTGTATTTTAAGCTTACGATTTGTAGCAAATAAATGAATAAATAAATCACATGAGTCACAAATGGTAACAATTGCCTGTGACCTCTTCAGCTAACATTTGTTGGCTCTATACACCAACATAACTGGTTTGAAACAAATCGAACATGATGTGCTTTAACTGCAGATTGTCAGCTAAAATTTGAGGCTATTTACATCAAAATCAGGTGAACGCTGTAGGAATTATTAACAGTTTGCATATGTGCCTCCTACTTGTTAAGGGTCCAAAAGTAATTGGACGATTGGCTTCTAAGCTGTTCCATGGCCAGGTATGTGTTGTTTATCCATTATCCCAATTACAATGAGCAGATAAAAGGTCCAGTGTGCTATTTGCATTTGGAATCTGTTCCTCAACTCTGAAGATAAGATCCAAAGAGCTGTCACTATCAGTCAAACCAGCCATTATTAGGCTGAAAAAAACAAATCCCACCAGAGAGAGCAAACACACCATTGAGCTCACCAACACCAAAAGATCCAGAAGACCACAGAAGCAACTGTGGTTGATGACCAAAGAATTCTTTCTCTGGTGAAGAAAACACACGTTACAACTTAATGTGTGTCAAGGCCGATGATAAAGAGAACACTACACCAGAGTGAAACCGAAGGTTTACCACAAGATGTAAACCATTGGTGAACCTCAAAAACAGAAAATCAAGATTTAAGTTCTAAAAAAAAAGCCTTCACAGCGCTGAAACAACCTTCTATGGACAAATAAGATCAAGATCAACTTCTATCAGAATGATGGAAAGAGAAGAGTATGGAGAAGGAAAGGAACTGCTCATGATCCTAAGCAGTAAAGCATGGTGGTAGTAGTGACATTGCATGAGCATGCATAGCTGCCATTGGAACTGGTTGTCTAGTATTTTTTAGATCATGTGACTTCTGACAAAAGCAGCAGGATGAATTCTGAAGTGTTCCAGGAAATATTTTCTATTTAAGCCAAATGCTTCAGAACTCAATTGAAGGTGATTCACAGTGCAGACGGTGAATGACTCAAAGCATATTGCAAAAGTAACCAAAGAGTTTTTAAAAGAAAAGAAGTAGAATGTTATGCAATGGCCAAGTCAATCACCTGACCTGAATCCGATTGAGTCTAAATATTTAAACTGTAGCTTGACATGAAAAAGATTACTGTAAAATATAAAAATATCACAGTACATAAAAGAGAAAACATTCCAAGTACAGTATTAAAATAACACTGCATTCTTTCATATTAGTACATGCATGTATATTTATTCAAAATGGCTATACAAATCTAATTAATTAATCAATTCAGTCATTATAGTTGTAATTAAAAATCAACATAACACATTTACCTTAAAAAAAATTATATAAATGGCTCAAGTTACTCCGGTCATTTTACATATATTTTGTAAATGTCAGGACTTATTTTTTTTTATTATTTATTTTTTTAGTTTCTTTAGTGTTTGGGTGGAAGATAAACATCCATTGTATTTTTAAGCTTACACTTTTCAGCAAAAGAAATCACATATGAATCACAAATGATCACAATTGCCTGTAACCTCTTCAACTTCTCCATCTGTGATAAAGGTGTTCAGTTTGAATAAAACCTACCAAGGTAATTAGTAAGACATTCATGAGACTAAATCTTAAGATCTTTAATAAAAAATAGCTCCGTAGTGTTCAATAATTACAGAGGCATTGAGAAATATACATATAAAAACAGCATTTATAACCTCTTGAATAAAGTATGTTGAATGCAATGCCATGTTCTTAATGGTTCCTCCATTTTGCATTCATACTGCATTGAATGCCATTCTAAAGGTTAGCACACACTCATTGTTATATTACTGCGAATGTGTTTTTATTCTGCACTTGCAACACGCTATGAGCTAATTCATGCCTTGAAAGCAGTGTAATTTTACATTTCATTTTAAACAAAAGATGTTAGAGTGTCCTAAATGCTTATTTAGAAGCAGGCAGATGAATAGAGTCATGGTATAATAAAGTCTGAATGTGACAAGGTAAAAGTTTAAGAAAATACTTCACAATCAGTCCATGAAGGACAATGTTATAAGTTTAATTTCTAGAAAAAAAATGTCTTTACTCATCTTCTTATACTGCTGTTCAAAAACCAAATAACTTTTTGTGTGTATGTTAGTACTTTTAAATAAAGTATATTAATGTATTTCTTTCAAATTTTAGTGCATAGAGCTCCAAAGGTGTAAAAGATTACAATAATCAAGCTTTTAAAATACAATTAGTCTTCATTTACTTAAAGTATTCAACATTAAAGAACATAAAATATATAAACCACTAGAGAAAAACCCTGTGTCACGATTGTGGGTGTATGCACTCTTTTTGGGGTTGTTTGTGTTGTGATCACGTGGTTATGTTTTGCTTTACAACACATGCATTTGTTGTTGTGTGTCTGTGTTGTGGTCTTGTGGGTTCATTGCTTAATGCTGATCAGCCCCTTCAGCTGTGGTTATTTTCCATGCCTATCCGCTTGTTAAGTGGTGACGTGTTTATGACGTATGTAATACTGTTTCCGGGTCCAAGCCGCCATTCGAGTGGAGAAATCATTTGTTTATGATCACGTTTTATTCCTATCACACATTAAAGTAAATTTCATATCAAATCATAGTGTACACAACAACACAATCTCTGGGCTTGCTGCAAAACAAATACCAAAAATTTAACAATTTATAAAAAAATTAATCACTTTCTGGCCATCGGATATTAGGCATGGACATATAAACTGCGATTGTGATTTTTAAAAGCATTAAATCACTTTGTAAACATTTATTATTACCATTTTATGAGTCTCCCCATTAAGTTGAATAGAAAAAAAATCTATTTGTATATTTTGGAGGAAATTAATAATTTTTAGGATGTTTAAAATATCAACCCAGGCTCATTCTGAAAATGTATCACTATATACATTTCTGGAGAGTGCCTAATATGTTCCAGGGAGTTATTTTTTTTTTACAGTTTTTGTTTTCGTGAATCCACCAGAGGCCACTGTTTAAACTTTTTTAGATCTCAATTTTCTCTTGCGAGTGCCATTCACCCCTGCTGTTCTCATGTAAATCCACCAGAGGCCACTTTCGACTCACTTACTGACCCACCCTGCTCCTTTTCTAAACCCAACCAATAGTGTTTTAAAAAGTACAGACTGACCCGCCCACCCACCTCCCTAAACCCAACCAACAGTTTTAAAAAGCAATCCTGAAGAAGAAAAGCCCTCATCTGATTTTTACCACATTCTCACCCTGTTTTTTTACTTATTTTTGTATTTTTTGGTTTTTGTTTTTGTCTTATGCGATTTCAGGAACCATTCATTGCCTTGGTCAACTCCTATTTGCATCTCAAGTCCAGCGACGCACATATCAAGCTAACTGGTAACAATGGGAAAGCCATTCATACGGAGGTACGCGGTCAGCTGGTAAGCGTGAAAAGGAACAACGTCATACTGCCCAGCAGCATTCGTTTTAAAGATTAAATGCAGCCATATGTAATTCTGGCTACATAATTCGCGTTCTCCAGAAACGTATATAGAGCTACGTTTTCAGAATGAACCTATGCTGCAAAATTTAGAGGGAACATTGTTTGACTTTTATTAAATAAAATAGGTGTTAAAGATTTTAAAACCCATACCTAGCAAGTCCACAGAAACAGACAATTTTTAAGTGGTCACTTAGTTTTTTTCAATAGCTTTATATGTACAGTATATTCACCATTGTGTTACAGATGCAAAAAAGTCATATGAGTTTAAAACAACATGACAGTACCCAGCAAACAATTTTGTATTTAATAGACACCTAATAGACATCTAAACTTAGATAGATTGCTTAAAACAAGGCGAAACTTGGGCTGTCAGTGAAAATCTAATAGACGTCTAAGAATAGGACAAAAGTCTTGTTTTAGCAAAGACCACTATGTTTGAACGTCTATTAGAAAAACAAAAAAAATGCTTGCTGGGTATATACTGTATCTTTAGATCCCTTTTTTTTATCTCTTTTTAAAACTATCTTCCTTTTCTTGCAAAAAATGTGTTCAGCATCAAAAAGCAAAAATATGAGCAACTACTGAAAAAAAAAAAAAAAAAAAAAAAACACTTCTCAGTTTTCAAGTAGCCTTCTAAGATTTTTCCATAGCTTTATATGTATATTCACCTTTGGTGTTCCACAGATGCAAGGCAGCCATATGAGTCTAAAACAAGGTGAAACAATATGTATATATTTTTAGATGCACTATCCCTTTAAAATGCAGAAATAAACAAAAATCAGTCATTCAGGTCATGATGTGGCTCAGACTCCCACATCATCATTGCATCTCTCCACTAGCGAGACACAGCACAGTAATGCAGAACAATGATGAAAAGCAAACAGACAGGGGTTAGCAAGGACTGCGCATAAATGCATTTGGAAAAATAAAGTCGCATCTAATCATCAACGTTCAGTTCACACAACAAGGTGCCGAGAGAGGGACACGTAATGAAAAACAGCAGGAAAGCTACCGCGTCTTTTAAACAGCTTCAATTTGGCACAGGAATTGATTAACGATCTGATTTTATGGGTCTGTTCACTTGCCAAATCAGAGGAATGAAGAACCCCCTCCTTTCCTCCTTTTCCCTAGGAAATAACTTTGCATCCGCACCATTAAATCCATGTTGTTCGGATGTCAAGGGTTTGAAAGCGCACATAAATATCAGTCTGCCAATCACTGCCATGCTAAGCGTAGTTTGGCATTGGAGGAGAAAAAGTAAAGGTGAGCCGAACACAGCTGTTGACACCTCCAAACATTACTGACAAGCGTTAGCAGAGGTGCTAGCATTCTGAGAGGGCGACCTGGCACTCAGAAAGCTGTTTTTATTTCTTTGCGCCTTAAAATCGGTGCATTGGTGAGCCCGCGCAGGGTGCCAACGCTGGCACATCTTCCCCCTCAGCAGCCAAAAAGCACATGAGGCCTGACACGTATGCCATTCACATTATTTAATGAGGAGCTAGCCGAGGCCAGCCATTGTAGGGCCATGGAATACTACAGGCCATTAATGTTGAGCATGGAGGAGACTTCATGTCATATGGACACAAGCCGATGGATAGAGACAGGAAGACAGCGGTGTTGTGGAGTTACCAAGTGCAAAAAAAGTAGCAATGCTAGCCGCTAACTTAACTACTGTCTTTGGTAGTGTGACAGTAGTTCATTGGATTTCAAAATAATAGCTGCGGTAACAAGCTACTTTGTGGCTAACAGTGTGGAGATGGTCAAAAACATTAAAGGCATAGACTTCTGGACAGTGGAAATAAATGAAGAAACAAGCTGAATGTAATATAGCTTATATATTAGCCACTACAATAGCACGGAGTACAAATGAAAACAACAACAAGAGAGCATTTGTCTTGGGAAAATTACCTACAGACATTTCTTTTGGATGCTGAGAGTGGTAACAAGTTAAAAAAATGTCCTTAAAATGGGCAGTGAATTTACTCTCCTTCAGGCCTTCCAATATACTGTGTACAGTAGATGACTTGTTTTCTTCAGTTGAACTGTTAAAAATATGTATTTTCTGGAAACACTTTACTTGAAGGGGTGTTATAAGACCTTTATAATCATGAGATGAGGTTTTATGCATGCTTATGACAGCTGTTATTAAGTGTCATTTACGCAGTTAAGTCATTTAAAATACATAGGTGTTGTTTGAGATGTATTTTGTTATGAAAACATAACATGTCATAAATTTGTCATCAACATGACTTTCAAGATGCCTTTATAACAACCCAGGCTTATTCTGAAAATGTACCACTATACATTTCTGGAGAGCACCAAATACGTTGCAAAAGCGTTACAAATGCACCAGAGGCCTCTATGCTTTTTCAGATCTCAGATATATCTCGCAAGTGCCATTTGTGCCTACTCATCTCGCGTAAATCGACCAAAGGCCGCTATTGAGTGACTGTTTGACTGACTGACCGATCGATTGACCCATCCTCCTCTTTCCCTAAACCCAACCAATAATGTTTTCAAAATAACTGCTTAACCCACCCACCTACTTCCCTAAGCCCAATCAACAGTTTTCAAAAGCGATCCAGACAAAGAAAAACCTTCACCTGATTTTTACCATGTTTTCAGATTTTACCTCATTCTTACCCTGTTATTTACTTGTTTATTTTTTTTTTCAAAAAGCTTGTCATCCTGGTCAACTTCTCTGTGCTTTTTAAGTTCAGCAACATACATGGCAAGCAACTGGACAAACTGGTAACGGTGCGAAACATAACATGTCATAAATCTGTCATCAACATGACTGTCATAAGCTGATTTCAATGTTATCACTCGATTGAATGGTAGATCCGCTGGTAGATATGGGCCAGTATGGGCCTTCTGTGCATATTAAGTTTCCCATTAATTGTATTTTATTAACATCTACCCCTACGCCAACCCTAAATCCAACCGTCATAGTAATGTAAAAACAAATCTGGATCTGGAGTCTTCTCTATTTGTATAGCTTATCAACCATGTGGATGGAGTATTACAGCCTTTTGAACCAACCAACAGGCACAGAAGGCCCCTACTGAGTCATATATATTAGCTGATAAGCACTGATAATGCCCATTTAATCAAGTGATAACATTCGAAGTGGATGCTGTCATGATGCCATTATAATTGTGCCATGGGTTTTATAACAGTGTCATTGTTATGTTTTGTGACCTCAACTACAGGGGTACTCATTAAATATTGAGGATATTGCTATGTAGCTATTCAAAATAGAAATGGCACTTTTAATAACAATTTTTTATGAGAAATTCCTATTTTTCCCCTAAAAATCATGATCTGAAAAATATCCATGACTGTTTTATTGGCGTCATGACAATCATGTTTATGACAGATTTGGAAATATTATGTTTTCTTAGTAATGTCAAGTTTTCAAGCATAAAACATCCTGACATGTCAATTACAAGTGTGTCTTATGAACACCCTTTCATGTAAAGTGTTTCTTCTTCCCCGAAAATGTGGTCATAAAGTGCAAGTCAACTGCTCCTGGCACTTTAAGATTAACACACTGTTCAAAATGAAGACTCGTGACTCCTGATAATTTAATGAGGTCTTTTGATCAGCCTGTGTTTGGGTGTCCACACTATTACTGCTCTGTTGTGGGAACGCAGAAGTAAATTTTCAGGACAACGCAGGGCATGTGTGAGAGAGAGTGAAAAACAATCACTTCTATTAGACTACATAAATATTTGATTTAGATTAATTGGACATTCTGTTTTACAGCGATGTTGAATGATATCTAGCTCTGAATTGCCAATAAGCTTGTTATTTATAAGTGGCACTGAACCTTTAAAATATGTAATTTTACATGTCTTGGGACCTACTAAATGCAATTTACTAAAACATATAAGAGACTAGATAAGATTTATGTGCTTATGTAGTTTCTTTATAAGAATATACATACTTTATCATGTTTTACCAGAATGAATGCATCTTGAACTTATATGTTATGTTTGATCTGGCAGCTTTAAATAGACATGACTTTTTTTCTGTGCTGTTTTTTCTTTGATATTAATTTTTCTATTATTGCTTTTGAAGAGGCAGACGCCGTCATCAAATTCATATTTTTAATAGGAAGCTTTATAATATTATATTAGTGCATATACACTGGATTAGTCATTACTAAAGCCAACTCAAAATAACTTATGATAACGGTCCAAAAATTAGTACACCCAAGTAAAAAAAATAAAAATTAAAAAAAAATAAAATGGAAATTTTTTGTAGGTTGTAATTTTATTTAAGTTTTTTTGCAATATTTTGCTTGATGTTAATTGTATTATCTTTTAATTTCTAAATATGTTTTGTGGCTAAAATACTATTTAAATAAATGTATCTGTTTAATAAATCTGTTTTGTTTAAATGCACAAAAATACATTGCCTATAATAACTGAGAAATGGATAAAAATATTCATTTTCAAAATGGGGTGTGCTCAATTATGCTGTGTTGGGTGGCCTGAAGGTGAGATTAAAATTTTGCCATTTGTAGTAAACTATCCCTTTAAAGGAATCAAATGAGGTGGCTTGTTTACATGAATGATCAAGAAATGATTCCCTGCATTCTTATATATGTATAAGTCATAAATATTGACTTCAGATATGAGATAGGATCTATCAGTGCCCTTCATCGCCCGAGATCAAAAACAAATTTAGATTTCGAATTGGATTCAATATGTATAGGCAAACAAACAAAGTGAAGAAACACCTCGTGATCTTGTCCTTCAAAAAGGCCACATTTTATGCATCATCATTTTATATGCATGTAAATGATGGTTTTTCTATGGTAAGCGATTCTTGATGTAAAAGCAAGCGCCTCGTGCTATGCTGACCACAGTTTAGCCTTTATTTTCATCCCACCTCTGCTTGGTATGCGTCTCTGCACCTTTGCAGGCCTTGAGTTCACATTGCACTGTGTGAAATTCATTGATCAGGTGTGCTTCAGTCGGAAATTTGGCTTTTGCAAGGGGAACATTTGCCATGCACAATATTAATATGTTGGATGCAATGAGAAGCAAAAATCAATTTCCATATCGTTTTCTCTGCACGCAGAAAAGGAGGGTGTGAAGAAAAGCCGAGGCGACGGTCTTTTTCGACAAAATGCATCTCTAATAAGATTCCTCTGCTCCAGACGAGGGCAACAGGAAGAAGTGGCCATCTCAAAGGAGCCGATGTAACTGTTCTTTTGAAAAGGACGCGGTGGGAGGGCGAGTCCAATATCTTCAGCCGAGACGCATACGAGCACACATCAGTGCTAAACTCATCTAGACATTTTATTAAACGGCTAATCAGCTCAGCCTGGAACCATATTGGATGCTGTGAAGATGAATCTTTTTTCTCCTCCCTGAGAGAATCGCGAGGTTGCAACTCAAATGCCCTTGACTGAGCAAGATTTGGCGGAAAGAATAAAGCATTATCACAAGATTCAATGAGATTTCATTTTAAAGCAAAAATTTGCAGGAGTTCAAGACAGTCCGGTCAGCTCGTATGATGAGAACATTCACAAGAGGCTTTTTCAGGCCTGATTGAAGCAGTATTCTGATGATGATAATGATATATCCAATAGGATTTTTATCGCCGGATTCCTATTTCCACCAAAATGTGTCTGCGGTGCATTACAAGCTCAGCATCTGTTCAAAATGGTAAAAAAAGTTGGCTATGATGCCATGCTTTCCAATCTATTACTCAATGTCAATTTAGGGAGAACAGCAGAGTCAGTGACTATTAATTACAGTAACTAAATTAAATCAATTAACTAAATGCATGACATATTAGTTCATTGGCTTATTGCAATTACTGACTGCGAAATTAATTAGTGTGTCTCTTCTCATAGCAAACATAGAATCAAATCTGTCACTCTTTGGGTTCAGGTTATGCAATTGGCTTCTGTCCTTGACTATGACATGAAAAATGTTCAAAGAAAGACTGAATAATGCATGCCAGGCTAGTAGTTGGTGATGTCTCTTTAAAAAAAAAAACTATGCACACACACAGTTTTAGTTGTGCAGGCTGTCAAGTGCTAGTGCATACTTATCTATAATGAACATTTAGAGCCCGATCATGTACCCGGCACAATAAGGCACAACACATGTACTGTATGGCGCAATTTGTGACTATTTTCAAACCAGCACAACAGTAATTTTTCACATTTTGCGCCACATTGTTTAATAGCAAATCTATTTGCGCCACTTTGTGTTGTGGAATGGTCCCCCTGTGTGTGTGTGTGTGTGTATGTGTGTGGGTGTGCTGGTCTAAAAAGGAGGCGTGTTAAGGCGCATTGTTGGCGTTTTGCTATTATGATAAACTTAAATGGACCGCGTCATTGACCAACTAAGAGCTTGTCTAAAATCCAAAGCAGAGCATTAGTTATGTGCCTACGCAGGTCCAAAACACTTACACATTGCTTTTTTCAGACAATTTTCTTTCAATTTTTCACTTCATTTTATTGTTAGTTGTAGTCCTACTTATTATATGCATATTTAAATTAGTTTTAATAAAAACTAGTTTAGATTCGTCCACCAGTCGGGTTTAAAAGCATTTTGTCTATTGGACAGTCACAGTTCATGCTTAATATATAAACACATGTATTCAGTTATGTTTTATTTAGGGTTTTTAATACTATAGAGTTACAAGCTGTGTTTAGAAGAAGGGCAAATTTAGTCAAATGAGTAGCAATAGAAGTGATGATAGCATTAACAAAGAACATTAATAGGGTATATGCAGAAGGACTTTTTCCAAGAACTTGGTTCAAGCCCTTCCGATGAACTGCATAGTGCTACAAATTTGGTACGTTTAAGGACTGTTTTCTTTAAACATCAACAATCTTCCCTGCCTAATTGATATATAATATAAAGTGGATGTCAGAGTGTACAAGAAGCACAGCATTAAATTAAATTTTTCCATGCCATGTGCAAATATGAAAATGTATTTTACCCAAGTATTTTCAATGCCATTTCTGGGCTAGCCTGCTGATCCTGACGGCGCATCTTGTTTTACACTTGAACAACTAAATGAATGCTGAAGTCTATTTAACTGATTATATTTTAATCATATTGCAACATTGATGCCGTAAAAGAAACCATATAAAATTGAAAAATAAATCACATTAAACATTCACCGAAAGATTATCGTTATGGGAAGAAACACTAGCTCTGCATATACCCCATTAAAGTTTCCAAGTTATGTTTAATGTGACATTCACACAACAAAAAAACAAAACAAAGTTAGACATAACAAATACTGTGTCCAAGGTTGAAGAAACACCCAATAACATGCAATAATCTTACATTGTTACAACTGTTTCTGAAAATAGAATGAAAATTTAAATATCTGCACTAAATCTTATTCATAACAGTGACCTTAGCTAGTCTTACTTCTCATCTTTTCAATCGTTAAATGCTGTCAACGTTTAAGAATCTAGTGTAAAAACTGGTCAATAATAAATTAGATCTAACCAATGCCAAATGGCACTGAATCCTTTTGTAAATTACAGTACAGCAAGTTCAGGAGGTCAGACCAGCATTATTTTATGCATTATTATTTATTTTAATACATAAAAACGAGCAAGCAACCATGTGAAGCTATGGTTTACAATGAACATACAACAGCTAATGGGTCTGCTTTGAGTCCTATCTAAAAATGCTTCTACTTTCATAGAAATTCATTGTAAGCCACAACATTTTGGGTCTTGTTGATTTTGTTTACGATTTATCTACAGTGCTTCAAATTAAGCTGAACCGAGGACAAGACTTTATGACAGGTAAGACCACTAAATCAAGTTGGCTATATTTCTCAAAATCATGACCGCAAAACAAATGTTAGTGTTTATTTTGCAACGCTTTGTTCTCTTCATTCTAACCTCCACTTGTATTTGTTTCAGCCATAAATTTTATACAGTAATTGGAAGTAGCTTTGGTCAACGCAGTCTGCCAGAATGAATAAATGTGATGTAAATGCAAAGTGACAGAAAGTGGCACAGCACTTTGACAAGCTCCTATAAGCGTTCTCTACAATCCTGGAAATGCTCCTAATGGACAACTCAAAGCAATGACTCTCAGTCCAATTGTGACTGTAACACTGACACATCGAGTCTGCTTTTAAATCCGTTTTAGACATCCATGACAAACTCCAACAGCCTTGCATTACTGGCAACACGGCAGCCATTTGAGAATCTCCAGTATGGAGTTTCAGCATAAAAATGTGTCAGCCAAGACAGCATATACCAACATGCAATTTACATAAAATAAGCTGTTTCTGACTGGCATTCAGCATTTGTGATGCAGACAATGCCTACACAGAAAACAAATCAGCACCTCATTAACGCTTTATGTTCTGTTTGCGGTTTGAGAGTTAATTCTAAATATATGACAGCAGAATGTCAACAAAATGTCAGCTTGATAACACATGCACACTCTGTCGATGAAAAATGTTACCGTGTTTGTATTTGGAGTCGAACAGACATAAAAAAAATAAGAATACATTTAACGACTTTTGACAGATTTTTGTCTGGGTGTAAACAGTGCACATGTATTATGTATTTTATTGGATTTATTATGTATTGAAGAGGTCAAACAGAGTCCAAACAGATCCCATGCTATAATGGAAGCCAGTCAAGTTTTAAGACATTTGTATATGCAATACTATCTCACGCCAATGCGTAACGTTTCAATTGATAGGCTAATTTATATTAATTTGTATGATCTCATTTGTAGATTTTAGTATGATTTCTTCCTTCCCCAGTTTCGGTTGGGTTTAGGGGTTGGGTTTGGTGCCTCCTTTTAAAAATCACTTATTTTCATACAACTGAACTTGTATGAATTTATAAGAATTAGCCACTAAACTGACAAATGTAAAATAGTTATGTTTCCTGGTGAGATAAGGCTGTGCGTGTAAATCTTACTCCCCTGTAATTTTGCGAGTAAATCCCACACTTCCATGCCCTCAAAAGGAGTAATTGTGACTGGTGATGATTGGCAGTGCTCTTTAGAGTCATGCATGTCTTTTCCCACGGCAGAATCGCTTTGAATCCTGCTCAGAACAGGCTGAGTACAGTTGGAGGGGTTTAATTGGTGCAGTGACCCGGATGGGAGCACCAGCTAGTAGGTGTGATTTTGCCAAGTAGGATGTAATCCTGGAGTAACATCTACAGTATGTATCTGGAACATCATCTCTGTTCAAAAATGTAATCCATACCTAATCCCTACCAAGGTTATTATGCAGTAGTTTATATTTTTAAATTAGTATTTATTTTGATAATATTTTTAATTAGCTTTTAATATTAATATAGATTTAGTTTGATATAACGATTCAGACAAACTTCTTCATATTTAAGAGTGTAATTTATTTGTAGAATACTATAATATTTAAAGAAAAATACAACACGTTTTACATATAAAATATGTTTAGCATGTGCTTGACTTATGTGATTGGCTGTAAAGGCGTCAGAATATCTACCACAGAATGAGGTCTTAGGAGTTCTAAAAATGATTATTTATTTTTGCAAATTATTCTTTTATTTCATTTAATTTTTTTCAGTGACTGTTGTTAATATTGCTGATTTTTAATTATTGACCCCTAACCCTAACTTTAAAATATTCCCAAAATCAGAGGGGGTAAATTTTAGATAACAGTGATGCAGAAGTGCATAACCCTAAAGCCAAAACTTAACATAAAGTGTAAACTTATCCCATAACTTATCTCCTTATCTAATTGCATAGATAATTACTAGGGATGTAACGGTATTGTAAATACCGTCATACCGCAATATTAATTTTTTTCGATATTACCGAAGTCGCATGACTCGGTAAAACTATAGGTCTTCTGAGAAAATTTGCTCAGGCGAATGAAGCGAACGGGAGATAGCGAAAACTACAATTGCCATCAGCCCATGCTTGACCATCAGCCCTTGCGGTCTGTTGTCGCTACAGATCCAGTAATGCGGAAATGGAGTGTGCTGCTAGAAGCGGGGATGAAAAGAGCTGGAAAACTCTAAGGCCCCGTTAACACTAATGCGTTTTAGTTTGAAAACGCATAAGTTTTGCTACGGTTACGCCAACCGTCCACACTACGCCGGAGTTCTCGAGCGCCGAAAACGGAGCGTTTCGAAAACGCTGGAGAGGCTGTTTTCATTCTTGAAACGCTGCAGCTCCGTCTCATTGTGGATGATGGAAAACGGGGACATCTAAAACGGAGGCGGGGCTGCAGACGTTTGCCTCTCTGATTGGGGCTTTTCCTGAATATTAAGTAGCCTAACACGCACAGTTAAGTCCTGCATTCTCTCCGTGTAAGTTCAGACTTCGCAAGTTTGATCAAGGCTGCAGTCTCTTCTTCTCAGTTTGATATGGAAAAGCAGACTATACCGAGGACACGGGTAAATCTTCAAAGGGAACAGTGTACTTTATAACTTCATTCACATCACCCTGGCTTCGTTGTTTCACTTTCTCAACAATAAAATGTAAACATGATTTAAGGAACTGCCTATTTTCATTTTAATATTAGCAACTTAGACAGCAGACATGTTGAGGCGTCGTGCTGCATAAGATGAGCGTCATCTTCACTGTGTGGATATTTATAACAAAACGGAGCCGATAACAACTGCCTCCTTTCAATTTCAGTGAAAATACGAAACACAGCCTCTCTTTTGCTGAGTATCAGTTTTAAGAATCGATAATGGCCATTTTAAAAGTATAACATACAATAAGTTTATACATTATAGGAAATAAAGGCAAGCGATCAGTCAATATACAGAATGTACGTGGTTACATTAATCATTAACTTATCTTTGCGCTCAGCCAAAACACGTTACCTGAGAACAAGTAATAGATTCCAATGCCCAAAGTCAGGGAATATGTCGTTAGATAAAGACAACAAGATAAATGAAATATCCCGTTTAATAAATATAGTGAGATTAGATCCAGCGGGAGATGCTTGATGAGAAGTCCGACTAGCAGAGCTCTGATCTGGGTAGATGGGCTGAGTGTGATTAAATGTTGAATGTCATGAGTTTTCAACAATACTAAATTGAAACTTTATTTTTTTTACATGGTTTAATAATTTTTTGTTATTAAAATTGAAGTTCCTGTTTCAAAGCTTACAGATAGATGGCTAATTTGTATGTCATTGACACTTTTGGCACTTTTTTGGAGTATTTTCATAAGTTTTGTTTTTTCCTGTAAATGATTCAATAAATACCGTACCGTGACATTCATACCGAGGTATTACCGTACCGTGAAATTCTGATACCGTTACATCCCTAATAATTACCCATGTAGTGGTTCTACTTGATGAAAATAAACAGTAACCCTCACTCCCTTTCCCTCAAGGGGGTACACTAGAATCTAATTTTAGAGGCTAGTGTCTTTGGGCTCTTGTTTGTGAACCTGCCAGAATCCCTAGTTCGAATCATGCTTCCTACAGGTCGAGTGCAATTTAAGGGGTTACCATTGGTGCTATAACTGAACAAATGAGATAGAGCTATGGTGGAGTGAATGTTACAGAGGTCAGTTATGTGTGAGTAAACATCATTTCAATAGCCTCAAGAAGCACACTACCAACAAACACCTAAGGCTGACATCTTCAGTGCCCTTTTTATTGTACCTGCCTCACATACCAAAATCAGTGGTTTGGGTTGCATTGAGGCTGTGACTCAGATGGGAGTGATTTTTAGTGGGGTGAATGTAACAGAGGCCAGATTGTTGTTCTACCTTGTTAGTGCATCCAGCTCCCAGAATCATCGGTTGGACTCCTCTAGCATAGGAGTCCAACCAGATTAGCATATTAAAATAATTTGAATCGAGAAAAAATTGCAACTAATATTACATGTTTACTGACAGTACAAAAGTTGTTGTTTTAAGACCCCAAACAAGAGCAGTACAGTCAATCTTAACAAGACACAAGGGTAGAAATACTTTCTGGAAGGTAGAATAACCATTGATTTGGAATTGTAGTGATGTTCAGCAGCCTGCCTTGTTCAGCCACAGACAATTAGCCTCCACGAGAAGCAGCCACCAGGAGCGCCTCGTATCAAATACCCACTTTCCTTATTATTTTAATGATTGCTGTCAATCTTGATGGATTACTAAACGCATTATTGATCTAAAAATAAGAGCCCTAGGAATGTGCACGCGTCATTAAAAGGACAGTTTGGTTTTACAGGCATGCCCATTAACGGAGCTAATCGGGATAAAATGTCTATCTCATCAATTTTCAATGGCTGACCGCATTAATGAGTCATTAAGCATTGTGTTTAAGTGAAATCTGTCTCCATCATTCCCTGAAAGGAAACTGACAGTCTTCATACGAGACCCTCACTCACAAAAGAGCATACATTGCAATAAAAATGTTAGAAGGAGATTGACCCGGAAAAGATTCAAAGTTCAAACAAATGTGTTATGAATCCAATCAGAGGACAGAGCCATTAAGGCCTATTTGCCTGTCATAATATTCTTTTCAGGGTTTTTTTTCACTCAATCACTTAAAATGAGATTAACTACAAATAAAATACACACAAACAAAGCATGGTAACCACAAATCAGCAATGGTTTAGCTACAACAACCACAGTTTTACCATGGTATTTATAAAAGTGTGCATTTATATAAATGGTATTCAATGTGCCAAAAAACAAAACAAAACAAAAAACATGGGAACATACATACTATTATAAAATAATGGTTAATTTTCATAAGGGATATGCTAAAAATGGTTGTCTTAAACTAATTGTGTAGTATTGTTTCATTACACTGCATTTTTAGGCCCTTTTTACATCATAATCTGCATATTTAGGCAATAAATTGGATTAAGATGCAGGATGTCATTGTGTGTTGTGAATATTCATGCTCTCATTGGTGACATGAATTCATTCGGTGAAGAGATGAGGTAAAAGGGGGAAGATAAATGGGAAGGAACGGACAAGAGGATTTTCAAGATCTCTTTCCGCCGAAGGCTGCGGTGAGTGCTGTGAGTGACTTCCTCGAGAGCTCAACTTAATTGCTCGCATTGCAGAAAAAGGGAGACTTTCAAATTGAAAAATGGTCCATTTATACTTCCACTTTACCCCAGGAAGGAATGATTCCCCTTTGTTAGACAGAAAGGCTCTTTAGCACATTTTAAAGCTTATCGTTCTGTCGATATTGCGTATTAGTGTTGCATTAATGGTTCTTAATTGGTTCATCTCAGGGAGTGATGTCAACACAATATGAGAATTTAGAACAAATGGGGTGATTTTGTCAATAGTCACTGAAGGATCGAACAAAGAAATCACCAAGTTATAAGGTAGAGCAAAAAGCTTGTTAACATCCTGTTACAGCATCAGAGTTGTTTGGTTTTGTGGAATATTAAAGGTTACCAAAACCTTCAAAACTGAATTGTTTTTTATAAAATTAATTGTTCTGACTTCCATTCAAAACCTTTAAATGAAAATAAACAGAACTCCTGTGACAACACATGCTAAAGCTGCTGTTTTCTAATTTGCTACTTACAACCTGCTAGTTCACAAGTTAGTTTTCTATGTAAATACTAAATTGTAGATCAAGGCTACTCATCCGGCCTATCTGGATTCATTTTGTGTCATGCTGAAGATTAATGTATTATCATTAATTCTGAAAAGTGCTAAAAGTATTACACTTTAATGTATGTTTGTGTCATTTAAATGCATTTAAATGTGTTAAATAAAAAGAATAAAAATAAATAAAAAAACAGCATTTCACCAGTACATACACAGGGACCCATATGGGCACTTCCAGTGAACTGTCAATCCATTATAACATTGCCAGGCTTAAGATCTTGATTGTTCAAAATAAATAATCTTCACTGCCTGATTGAGATACAATATTATTTGGGTTTCACATTGTACTAAGTTGGCGAGGCAGTGGCGCAGTAGGTAGTGCTGTCGCCTCACAGCAAGAAGGTCGCTGGGTTGCTGGTTCGAACCTTGGCTCAGTTGGTGTTTCTGTGAGGAGTTTACATGTTCTCCCTGCCTTCGCGTGGGTTTCCTCCGGGTGCTCCGGTTTCCCCCACCATCCAAAGACATGCAGTACAGGTGAATTGGGTAGGCTAAATTGTCCGTAGTGTATGAGTGTGTGTGTGAATGTGAGTGTGGATGTTTCCCAGAGATGGATTGCGGCTGGAAGGGCATCCGCTGCATAAAAACTTGCTGGATAGGTTGGCAGTTCATTCCGCTGTGGCGACCCCGGATTAATAAAAGAACTAAGCCGACAAGAAAATGAATGAATGAATAGTACTAAGTTCCATCTCACAAAAATATGAATATTTATCTTTCCACAGTATGTTCACTGGAGTTCCGGAGCTCACCTGCTGCTCCTAAAAGCGTTTGTTCTTAACCTGTTAGCCAGCACTCAGTTTTGGGGATTTACACTAACCTAACTTTAAATAGTAACAGTTCCTCACTCCAGTAAGCTACAAACACAAATTATATATCATTGGAAAGAAGACACTTTGAGCTTTACTGTGGTAAAAGGAGAAATAAAAAAATATAAAAAGTTTTACATTATGAAGTCATAAGGTAAAAAAAAAAATGTAGTGTTCAATATTTGTTTTTCATATAAAAACACAGGAAAACATTAATGTAATGTCCTAGAAAAAATATGAATAGCATTTTGTCTTGTTTTATGATTAAACAACAAAACAAATTCTCAGGTACAGTATTTAACTAACTATATTCTGATTTATTGGATTATCAATGCTGTAAAAGGAACATCATGAAATTGAAGAAGTTTATCGGTGGCGCAAAAGGACCTCTGTATATTTATCTTTGCTAAACAACTAATCAGCTGATCACTGTGTAGGTTTCACTCCATTGATATTTACATTAGATGTCACCTACACTGTTGTTGTCTATTGGAAGATACAGTGCGTGTCAATAGAGCCGCCATTTTAGTACAGAGTAGCGCTCCTTTGAAATCAATGTGGGACCAAGTTGTATTGATATTGATGTACACATTTATACATATATCTATAATTAGTCTTTTCCCGGTGGTCAGTATGCAGATGTTTATTTAAACTATGAAAAATTATAAATTTACATCACTTTTGTACATTGATGGATAAGTGATTGCACGGGCATTCCTGACGAAGAGCATGTGTTTGTGTGCATGAAAATGTATTATCTTCCCTCCCTGTTAAATTTGATCTAATCCATGTCCTGAAACACACTCCCTTTTCTGCTTTCACTTCTCTTTTTAAAGTAGGGAGCGATTCGTTTGTGAATGAATATCCATTATGCACGACTCGTTCACTTAGCTGACAATAACATACATTTCTAACACCGCAGCATCTTGTTATCATATGTCATTTACATTGTTTGCTTGTTTTATTCAACAAAACTAGCATAAGCCTAGTAATAAACAGAAATAAATTGTCTTAAATAGTTTTTGTGGGTTAAATGTGGCCCCTTTGTCCTATAAACTTGAAAACTCCTGGAATAGACACTTCTCTTGAAGTTCAACTCATTTTCTTAAATTTAAACGTACTACATGTATATGTGTATAAATGCAAACATCACTAGTAAAACTGCTTAAAACTAATGTCAAATAGCCATTTGCTACTTTACAAGCATATTGCTTTTTACATATGTTCAACGTTTAAACAATGTCTGTACTTGGTATGATACGGTCCTTAATTATTATTGATATAATGGCACCTAAATCTAAATTCCTCACCCAGTTTCTAATTTTTTATCCCACGGAATGAGAATGAAAGTATACCTTTACATTGAACTCCTACTAACACAAAAGTTAAGTTAATACTTGCTAATTTGCTGGCTTATTGCTTTCATATAGTAGCCTATACTGCATTCCTAAAGCTATACTAGAGCTAAAACTTTACACAATAAAATCCATGAGCATGAATACACACATAATCACACATGCTAATGTCACCATTTGCCTATAATGTCGAGCTGCTACTTGCTAATTCACTAGTTTGTTTAATACATTACACAAACAATTGACACATTTTGACCTTGTTTCTTACTTTTAAACTTCTTACTTTTTAAGTAAAACTTTTAAGTAAACTTTCTTACTTTTTACTTTAGTCGAGAATAAAAGCACAACTTTGACTGCTATTTTAGCACAAAGTTGCTACTTGCTAAACTGCTAACTTTTTGCTTTGATATTCTAAAGGTTGAACAATGTCTATATGCTATTTTAATCTAAATTTGTATCCATCTTTCTATATGATCATAAATGCACATGCTTAAGCTGCTACCTCTTTAGGACTAATGTCAAGTTGCTACTTGCTAATTTGCTAGTTTATTTGTTTTATATATTAAAGCTTAAACCATGCTATCTCTGTCTAAATTTTAATTAATTTCTCACATTAAAACTCTTAAATTTAGGATAATACTTTTTTTAAGACTGCACGCTAAAGCCACTGCATTTTAATACTAATATTAAGTTGCTACATGTTAATAAGCCAGCATATTGCTATCATATGTTTCTGGTGACAAACAAAGTGTAGATGCTACTTAATTTTACATTTTGACCCAGTTTTTCTTCCTACAAAGCTTAACAGAATCTCACAAAGTCATCATACAGCTGCTAGGAGAACTAGCTCTTATTTTTGCCTTTATAAAACTAAAGACGACGAAACTACATGTTTTATGCAAATGCGAAGGATTAACTCCAATCAACGGTGGTTCCATTTTGCAATATATCCTCTGCTAGTCCTACCACCCACGATATCTAAAACGACAACAACATCCCTGGCAGACTACAAAACAATTCCACACTGTAAGTCACTTTATAATTCATCTGGATTTCCATGTGATTTTACAGTCGCCACGGCAGAACACATCCCATCTGGATTGAGACAGAGCTGAGACTGCTTTGAATTCTTAAACACATTAGGAACAGACCGCAGACATGAATCATGCAATAGGTGTGAGTACATCCAAGCACAATGTTATATGTGCACATGTATAAAAATGAAGCTTCAGGGCATCAATATGCTAATTAATATGTACGTATTTATGAAAATATAATACATATAAATACAAAAAAGGGGACTGCTGACAAGCTGAATTTTTCAGATGCTTTCATGCTCAACAATAATGAGAAGTTATGAGGAATGTACACAGATGGTACTATTATCATGCATATGATCAAGTACATTTGTGTTTCTCTCCTCAGTCTTCACAGAAGCAAATACAGACAGCTATAATTAAGAATTCCTAACCCAGTAAACACGACAAAACTGATTAAACGCTGCAAAATTACAATTGTTTTTATACCGCATGAACAGCTGCTGAATACTTACAGTATTTTTAAATCTTCCAGCGGACAGCTAGTTGTCTGTCTCACAGCCTCTCAGTTTCTGCTCTAAATTGCACACATGGTTGTCTTTTCATATGGGTTTCTGATAGTTCACAGAGATTGAGGTCATCTTAAGGTTTTAGATCCAGACACTGTCTTCTGCTAAAGTTTTGAAGACCCAGAGCTGCACTTTTCACTCACTAATACATTTTTAAGCATTCAAAGTCACCGACAGTTCAATGAGAAATGAAAAATGAATTTCTTAAATCCGGGATTCTTAAACTTTTTGATCTCTGAATATGACAATACCTTGCAAGGTTCATCATTCCAAAAATATAAAGGCAATTGCATATTGAGATGCTGAATACTGTAAATAGTAGGTGAAATATTCATAAATGTGCCCAATTAATACTTTAGTTTATCATGAAGATTTTAAGTATGAAGTCTAGGGTCATATGTACCTGCAAATTAAAAGAAAGTTTTGCAAATAAAAAATAAAGTTTTAAGTAAAACATAAATAAATAAATGCAAATCTCCAAAAGATTTTGAGAAATAAAAATAATAAAAAATAAATAAATAAATAAATAAATAAAGAACTGCAAAGGGAAAAAAGTTGACAAATAAAAATGAATAAAAACAAGTAGTGCAATATATATATATATATATATATATATATATATATATATATATATATATATATATATATATATATATATATATATTTACAATAATAAAAACTATTTATATTTCCAAAACATTTTTATAGCATTGCCTTTAAAATTTAAACATTGCAAGGGAAGACCGTAAGACCACTTCAGTGATATTGTGTCTCCGGGTGATGACATCGCTTATATGGAGGCGGTCCGGGCCAGCCATAAATGCTCAAGTTCCCTTGAGTCCACCCCCTAGTCAAATCAGGGTCACAAAATGAAACAAGCAGAAACGTGAAGTGCAAAGAGAAAACAGCACCGCAAACTCATGGTTGACTAAAAAGCTAATCAAAATGAGCATTGCAATTGATTTGATGAGTTTTGTAAAGGCAATGCTATAAAAGTTTTTGCAAATATATATATACATATTTTTTTTATTGCAAATATTTGATTTTTTTTGCACTGCTTGACTTTTATTTGCTTTTTAAATTGTCTATTTATTTTTTATTATATTATTATTATTATTATTATTAATAATATTATTATATTCATTTTTATTTCTCAAAACTTCGCTTTGCAATTTTTGGAAAAATATAAATTTTTCTATTTTTTGCTCAATACTATTCAATAATATTTTGCAAGTATATGGCCCTAGATTGACTCCATAAATTAACATGCAGTGAAATTTTGACTGTAAACTAGCAGAAATTTATTAAATAAACATTCATATTTTAAAAACATACAGCTTTAAATGTTTTAAACTTTAGTTACACAAACAAAAATAATCAAAAGCATGTTGTTTTTCCAAAAAAAATTAAATAAAAATTACAGTAAGCTGTTTGTGTTGCTGTTTGTTGCACATGATCTATGTTTTATACTCAGCGACGTGTAATGTCGCAGAGTTTGAGCTTACGAAATTCATACAGCACTGCAAATAACTGGTGGGATTAAACAAAAATAATTAGACATTAATAAAAAGAAAAACAAAGTTTTTGTACAGAAAGTTTTGTACAGAGAGTTCACCAAGCTTGAACTTTGCAATGCAGTGACATACAAAACTTGTCACACAAGCCTGTGTTTTCGGTCTGTGCATTAGTATGCATATGAACGGAAATCTATAGTGAGAAAAGTCCAGTGTGACCTGAGGCTTTATGTGTGAACATGCAGTTATGGATTCTTTCATTGGCTGAGTGTTCTAGTTCTGTTTGATGTGAGCACATGGATTGTGTCTGTGTGCCATGTGCTCTCCTGTCTATTGTCTAGTCCAGGGGTCACCAATCTCGGTCCTGGAGGGCCGGTGTCCCTACAGGATTTAGCTCCAACTTGCCTCAACACACCTGCCTGGATGTTTCAAGTATACCTAGTAAGACCTTGATTAGCTTGTTCAGGTGTGTTTGATGAGGGTTGGAGCGAAAATCTGCAGGACACCGGCCCTCCAGGAACAAGTTTGGTGACCACTGGTCTAGTCCCTCCCATCTTGTTTGTTTCCTAAGTTGTTCTGTTTAAAGCTTCCTCAAGTCTGCTGTACTGTGCCAGTTTGTTCTCAGTCTTCCTGAGTCTTGTCGTGTCTAGTCCAGCCCTGCTCAAGTTTTGTTTTTGTTTATATTTTCCATCCTCTGTGTTGTTTTTGTTGTTTTTATTTTATTTTATAATTAATAAACACCCATTTTCATTTCTAAATTTGAGCCCTCGCCCTAACCACAACTTTGACACCATATGCATGAGGTGATTTGAAAGTCACATAATGAACCAATGCCCATTACAAACACCTTTTCCATGAGCAAAGAAACATACTAATACTGCATGTAGAAGGCTCTCAGAGTAAAGCTGTGATCACACTGGACTTTTCTTCCCATAGACTTCCATTACACACGCGAATGCGTCAGACCGGAAATGCAAGCTCGTGCGTCAAGTTTCGCAGATTGCTGCGTTGGAAAATTCGAGTAACTGCGTGAGACCAATCGAGGATCAAAACATGACCTTTCTAGACAGAAATTTAAAACATGGACCAATTGCTCGCTGTTTTTAATGTCTAAACATCTTATTTAATCCTGCCCATTTTTGCAGAGCCGTATGGCAGAATTTCGCACGCTCAAACTCTAGTGTGACCGCAGCTTCATTCACACAACTACTAAACCACATCATGATAACACACAAAAAACTAAAGTAATTCAATAAACATATTGCATGAATGTAAGATGTAACATAAAATTAATGTTAAAATTAAATTAACCCTGGTAATGTCGACACAAAAGCACAAAAAGTGAAGTGTCTTGCTTGAAATTCACAATTCTTCACTGTATATATTAAAGAAATTTTGACAGCAAATTTACTGTTAACCAGGTTATGTATTTGTTTTTACAGTGGTTTTTTTTGGCATTTCATAGTGAGTTTTAATTAGAATTTTACTTTTACAGGTATATACAGGTATAGTTATGTTTTACAGCTGCTATTTGTGCATTTTTCATTTGGAAAAAAATACAAACAGCCATAATTAAAGCTGCTTCTACAAGCAGTTTTCTGAAAAGAACAGTTCAATAGTTAAACCAGCTAATAAATGCAAAACTGTCAATCACAAACACCAAGTCAGAAAGTTCCATGTTGGAACAGACAAGCTCTAACAAGCAAACTTGCAGGAGTATTCAAAATCAGCTAGAAATCACACGATATAACAAAGGCTAGTAATTAGTGTAAAAATGTAGGTTCAAAATTGCATTTCGGTGCTCTAAATGATTAGTGTCTTGGCGGGGACCAAAAAAAAAAAAGTGTTCTGAAGCTCGACACGCAATTTGATAAACGGGAGAATTAAATGGCCTTTGGCAAGATGTTACCTGCCTGCATTTATTCAAAAAGAGCGTGCGGAAATGTTACGCTTCTGCCGGAACTAATGAGTATCCCTTAAGACTCACTGGAAATAATTTTCGGAACCGTCCTGGCTCGACTCCAAGCATGAAACAGGATTGCCTGATTTCATTTGTTTCAGTACAGGCTCTTTATACGTGTATGAATCTGGCCAAATTAACGCAGTCTATGGGCTGATATCCCAGACGCATGATTAGACCTTCTGGAAACATGTTTCTACCAGGAAAAATAAAAGTATCATGGTGTTGAAGGAAGACCTTCAAACGAACCCAGATTTCTACTTAAAATTCCATCTGTGCAATCAAACGTAATCAAATCCTGAACAATAGTTAATAATCATGGTAATATTTTCATCTTCACTATCTATGAGGCCCTAATGAAAATACCCTCTCACCTCAGCTGCCCTGGACCCAGAGTGCCTCATCACAGTTTGAGATTAATCATATGCCTGCCAATCAACAGCGCTGATGGGAAATGAACACTGCAGCAGATCGTTATTTTCTCCAGACTTCCTCATTGAGGCATATTAACAACGGGCCATATTGTGCGTGATTTATTCTCGTCTGCATATGGCGCAGAGATTGTTTCATGTGTTGCATGCATTAGGAACGCACATTATCGCTGTGTCAAGCAAACACGTGCAAATAAACACACCCTGATGGCAATAAAATCAGCGATGCAGGTTTGAAAGGTTAGTGCTGAAGCTGTTAATTTTATCAGGAAGATTGAGCGGGATTTAAAAACATTTTAAATTAAGATGTGGGTAGATTTGATGTTGACCCTTATGTAGGCCCAATCCTAATTCTATTTTTGTACCCCTACCCTTTCCCCTTGGCGCTTCAAACAGAGTGTGAAGGGGAAAGGCTTCAAAATGTACCCCTAAGAAATGGGACACCACTACAACACCTGCACACATCATCATGTCATCATGATCTCTTGCTTCATATGAGATCAATAATCATGACTTCTGTAGGTATTCCATTTGCTTTATTTTTTTTTGGTATTTTATCTTCAGGAAATCACTGAAGGCAACAATATCAAGTTATCATAATGATATAATGTGTCAATAAGATCGTAACTGTACTGTGTATTTACACTAGAGCTGCGCGATTCTGGCTAAATTGACAATCGCGATTTTTCTGCCTAAAATAAAGATCACGATTTTCTCACGATTCTGTAGATAAAAAAAAAAAAAGGTTAAAATGAGCGGGCTATTCTTATTTTTATTTCTCAAACATGTGGTAAAACAGCAATAGGCTTTGTGTAGCTGTACTGTTGGTTAAAATGCAAAATTTTGCATTGACTTGGAATGGTGGACTTGAACAGATTTTAGATTTGTCCTGGTCATTAATGCTGATGATAATTCTAATGTTGAATTATTGTGTTTGAGACATATAAGAAAACTGGCTGAGTATTTTTGAATTTCAATGGGTTTTGGATACTTTTTGGGCTTGAATCAGTCAGCTACATCTGGCAATACTGTGCGGCTTTGGGTTCACTTCCCGCACGGCTCCCAACCGATCACTCTGTGCCACAAACTGAAATGTTATTTACAACTTTATTACCTGTTATTCACAGCAAATGCAGGTTCTGTTCACTAAAATAGACTTAATTCAGAGGCGCGCGCCCGCCCTCTTTTTAGTAACAGATGACGGTCAGTGTACGTCACGTATGATTTTGCAGTTGCAAATATATCATTACATGAAGACAAAAATGACATTTTTGGGGTGAATTATATCTTATAAATGACTCTTTGAACACCATTTGGAGTGTCCACATTGGCCACAACTTGAAAATATGCTGGATTAAATTACAAAATTAAACAAAACACTCTGGGCAAATTCACTACCCTTTCGTTATGTTACTGGCTGTTTTTGCCCCATTGACTTCCATTATAATTCCATTATAATTTTGATTGTAAATCCATGACAGCAAATAATCATGCATTCTTGATTGTTGCAGCTTTTCACTGCTGGGAGGAGGCAAATTGACAATTTTTTACTGTTGATGACCAGTTGCAGTGCAAAAAAAAGGTTAGTTTCTGGATAAAAAATGACATGGTTATATGAAGGATAGTGTTTGTGTGTGTTTGTGCATGTGCAGGAGTGTTGAGAAACCTTTTCTTGATATATCTGAGAAAAAAAAATAACCAGCTCAGCTCTCAGAATATTCATTTTTTTTCGGCTTAGTCCCTTTATTAATCAGGGATCGCCACAGTGGAATAAACCACCAACTTATCCAATATATGTTTTACACAGCGGGTGCCCTTCCAGCCGCAACCTACGCTGGGAAACACCCACAGACTTTTGTATACACTCACATACACTACAGCCAATTTGGCTTATACAATTTACTAGGGATGTAACGGTATCAGAATTTCACGGTACGGTAATACCTCGGTATTAATGTCACGGTACGGTATTTATTGAATCATTTACAGGAAAAAACAAAACTTATGAAAATACTCCAAAAAAGTGCCAAAAGTGTCAATGACATACAAATTAGTCATCTATCTGTAAGCTTTGAAACAGGAACTTCAATTTTAATAACAAAAAAATATTAAACCATGTAAAAAAATTAAGTTTCAATTTAGTATTGTTGAAAACTCATCACATTCAACATTTAATCACTCACTCACTTAGATAGAGATGGGTTTAAAGGAAAATTATCATATAAATATAATCTGGTAAAAGCTGGTATCTCTGGGTATTTACAATGTCCCCTGCAACAGAAAAAAACCCTCTCATTTGGGACTGAGGTTTCTGGGACAAGAGAGATATGACTTGGCCCAGGTTGACAGCAGTGGGTAACGTTGTGCATTGTCTTTCCCCCACTTGAGAGGACAAACCATGAGTGAGATAGAGGTCTCATGTCTGTATCAATCTGAAAAGTGTGCTGTGTTTCTGCACTCCCCATGACTGATTATTAGTCGTATTCCCCAACTTGCAGGCACGTGCACACACAGTGCTCAACCTGTGCAGTGCACATGCCCTTTTTAGTCTTGGATAGAAAGTGCCCTTCCAAAATGATCAAAAGTGCCCCCGCGACGCGACATACCCTCCGTCCCCGCTTTACAGTACGCGCGCAACAGCACAGCTGATTAGAACGCGCGCAACAACACAGCTGATTAGAACGCGCGCAACAACACAGCTGATTAGAACGCGCGCGACAACACAGCTGATAAGAACGCGCGCGACAACACAGCTGATAAGAACGCGCGCGACAACACAGCTGATAGGAACGCGCGCGACAACACAGCTATTCAGTACGCGCGCGACAACACAGCTGATAAGAACTCGCGCGACAACACCACTATTCAGTACGCGCGCGGCAACAACACCCACTTTAGGGTTTTCCAGCGCTTTTTCATCCCCGCTTCTAGCAGCACACTCCATTTCCGCATTACTGGATCTGTAGCGACAACAGACCGCAAGGGATTATGGCCAAGCCTGGGCTGATGGGAATTGTAGTTTCCGGTACCTCCCGTTCGCTTCATTCGCCTGAGCAAATTTTCTCAGAAGACCTATAGTTTTACCGAGTCATGCGACTACGGTAATATCGAAAAAAATTAATATTGCGGTATGACGGTATTTACAATACCGTTACATCCCTACAATTTACCAACATGCAAACTCCACACAGAAAAGCCAACGGACCCAGCCAGGGCTCGAACCAGCGACTCTCTCGCTGTGAGGCAATCATGCTACCCGATGCGACACCGTGCTGCCCTGCTCTCAGAACATAGTAAAGTGTATTTATGCATGGACACTTTAATTTGCTGTTTTACTCTAATCTTTGTTGCAGAGGCCCATCCAAATGGTTCATGCTCCAACTGATGATTGACAGCAAAAATTAAAAGTCTGACCTCTTTCCAACAGGGAAAAACTCCAATAATTAAGAATGCTCAATTATTTTTTGTCATGGTTTTGCAGTAAAAAAATGTAAATGTAATAGAATCCAATCGGCAAAAACAGCCACCAATATAACGAAAGGGTGGTCAATTTGAACAATACACAAGGGTTAAAGCATTTCACCTCAATTACATTTAAAGGGGTCACGCATTGTGCTTTTTACTCTTTTTGATCATGAAAAGGTCTGTATGTCCACTTTGATTGATGTTTCTTTCAGTTGTGTAAAAAACAATTAATAACACTCAAGAATGGCCAAGCTGGTTAGGTTGAGTTAGTAGTGCACTGTACAAAATATCAGCAAATTAGCAGTTTTTCATATTTTGTGATTCATGTTTTTATTTTTTTTATTTTTCCCAATTTATGTATGCTTTTGAATTGCATTATGAGACCTTGATCTTTCTTCCCACTACTTTTAATGTTAAAATACTTAAAAAAGTGACTGTTATTAACATTTTGATAGTTTAAAGTGATATATTGTCTGTGTTGGTGTTGTACAGTATATTTTGGTATAAAAACATTATAATAAACTGCCATTACATTTTCTGTTCTTTCACAGATGTTTTTCTTTATTTATTATTTCTTATACATAATATTTTTTAACTTTTAAAATTAAAAATATCACTTTGTTAAATGTAGAGTTGAATTTTTAACATTTTTAACATCATGGACAGAGGTCAAGGTCCCATAACGCAATTCACAACCGTAAACACTTGTGAACCACAAAATACGGAACAATGTGTTTTTGCTTTCAACCAAAAACTAGTATGTACATCATGGCATAATATATTTTAACCAGGAGGTATTTTGAGTTAAAACTTTGATGTACAGTAAAGGTCTGATTACTCACAATATGTATTTTCTTAAATATTAGACCATCTGTATTTGTTTGTAATTAATTATCAAGTCACAGAACAAGGACGTGTGCCGACTCCAGCAGGTTTGAGAGAAACATTAAATGAAGAAGAACAAAAAGAGCAGAGCATTTAACGCCCACAACATAAGAAAAACAAAACTCTAGGCAAATGTTCTTTCAGTTAAAGTTCTGGCTGATACCAGCTATGTTTGCATCCACTTATTTTAAGATATTTTGTGGATACTGCATAAAAAAGGAGATGAATTGCTAAAAAGCACATAAATAAAAATAATGATGCACACAACTGAGGTTGATACATTGTTTTTACACAATACAAAGATAAACACAAAGACAATAAGAACATATCCATATACTGTGCAGAACTTAACAAAAGTGCATATCACGTTCATTGCATACTGTTTAGTTTTAATTATTCTGAAATACCTGAGCTAATGTCTGTCATCAACATGATTTTTTTTTCATTCCCTCCCAGAACTGATTCACAAGCAATTGTTATTGTTCACACCACATTTGTTATTGCCTGTGCCATGTTCATAATTTTGAGGACCAATTCATTTATGTCTGCCATGGTTTCTTCACTTGTTCCAGCAATGTCCCATTTTCTTATGGCTATTTTGCACCAATTTCCCAGGGAATGAACATTTCAATCATTTCCGGGATTTGGTTCAATTGAGTCTTGTCAATTGCGCAGCAGAGCAGACCGTCATTCTCAAGTAGGTATCGCTGCAGACTGGAGACCTCCAACTGAGAGGGATTACACCACAAGTACATAAATTGGTTGACTGCTATATGGGAGAAGCTTAAACCAGTTCAGACTGCATGATTTTAGTCCCGATTTAGACTCGCCGACAAGTTTTGAGAAATCGCCAACAAATGCCTGAAATCACAGGCAAATCGGTGCTCGTGCATGTGAATGACAATATCACAGTTGAACTATCAAAGACGCGATCTGAGAGAATCACCGATGAGTCGCCGATGCCTGTGAGATATTTGGCGTGCTAAACATCTGGTGCTGTCGGCAATTCAAATTATGCGTGTGAAATGAGTTTTGACTGAAAAAAGCATCGGTGATCGCCTACAGAGAGAGAGCAGCATTCATTTGTGTGTGTGTATGTGTGTGTGTGTACCTGCAGGCCAGCGGGAGGCTGGGGAAGAAGTTAAAAGTGGTCATTTTCAGTTTATTTGGACCCAATAAATGTAGAAAAACTAGTGGAGGTTTGACAGGAGCACCCGTGTCTAATTGACGGATCATACAGAAAGTTAAAAAAGAAAGTTGAGGAGAAATTGCTAATTCCCTTCAAACCCAGGTGAGCAAATATGTACATTTTCTACCCATTAAAGGCTTCTTTCTCGTTATGTAGTTAATAACAACAGATATACTACATGTTTTTGGCTGTGAGATGTAGTTTGGACGAAGTTGTCAGTGATTCTTCCTTTTGTAAAGTCATGCAATGTGAAACCCCTGTTGCCCATCCATCTTGCAGTGTAAACAAAGCAGCGACAAAACGCTAGCCCAGATAGTCATGCAGTGTGAAAACATCTGTGACATGATAACTTTGAAAATCATGCAGTCTGAACTCGGCATTAGGGTTGGGGTAGGTGTAGATGTTAATAAAACACATTAGGTAAATGTGAGGTTGGGTTTAGTATTTGGGTAGGTGTAGACATTCATAAAGCACAGTATTGGTGTCATCACTGCCATGTAAAAGACATTAAATAAAACCTCCGGATTTGTACAGTCCACTTGGAGCTAAAGTCCCACCTAATAGGGGCTGGCTCTGACCTCCGTTTTCGTCATTCTCGAAGCTGATTTTTGCTCACAGCTTCGCAGCGCAATCCCCCACACTACTCCTATTGACAAGCACTCAAAACTACAGCTGTCTCTCAAAAGTACCGATCCAAAATAAAATTCAAAATCGTATTGTTTTAAGAGGTATCATGATACTTTTTTCGTATCGGTATATCGTGCTAAACTAGTTATAGTTATATATATATATGTATATATATATATGTACAGATACATATTCAAGGTGCACTTATTGCGTGTGCACACTTTCTGAAAGTTTCCCTCAGAAGCTGTGATTGTTATTCTGTTTTCTATAACACATAAAATAATATCTGACTCTTTAGCCTCTTGTACAACCTTTCTTCACCTGTTCATTGAGGCCACACAAAAAGTGCAGAGTTGTGTTGGCTCAATGTAAATTAAGAGCATGGATTTTTTTAAACATGGGAATTTTCTATTGGTTTAAGCGGTTCCGCTGAGAGCTGAGCTCTTCACTTTCGTATGTCTTTAAATACAATGGCTAAAGACTGCAGAAACGAGGGGTAATGATTCTCCTGGGGTTCACTACACAAAACAGATCCAGCGCCGCCTAACTACCTTCATTACTGCCAACAACCCGAAGCTGCAGCACAAGTATATACAACTATGTACCGGTTATATGGATTTGGAAATAACAGGACCATTTAAATAAACAAAGCTCCTCTATTACAGACTTCACATTCCTCTATTATATTCACACTATAATAGCCTGTAGATTACCATGCATAGCAGTCTGTGAGCTTGTCTTAAAAAAGGCTGGCTTTTCCCTAATCTATCCTTCCTCTTCGATTTTCAGATCCCATTAGTTGAAACAATTACCGTACAGGCAGAATTTCTGGCTGCCTCATTGCTGTGTAAGGAAACGTAACCCAGTCAGTCCAAGAGAATTAAAATATTTTCATCCAGTCTGCAAAGTCTGACATTTAACCGCAGAAATCAATATGAGCTGTTCATAATAATTTATCAAAAAAACAAGATCACTGAGAAAAAGAAGTTGCAAAGTTCAGACCAAAGTTACGTCTAGCTATACAAACACGCTGAACATAAACATCTTCAAATGAACTCTGATGCAGTGAAAGGGTTTGATTAATGTTTGTCCTTGGAGAGAATTGTTATGGAGGAAATTCAATAATTACATACTTCAGATTTTAGTATACTGTAGATCACAAAAGTCATGTGCTCAAACATTTTTTACCCTTAACATTGTGTCTTATGCAATGCGACAAGGTTCCAGGGATAAGCATTTTGGCTGTCCACACCAGACTTGACATGACATAAATGTTTAAATATCAGTCATTCAGAAGCAAAGAATAGTAAACTGCACTCCCAATGACAAAGACAAGTTATAATCTAATTAATAAATATTAAACATTATTAATAGCGTTAAAAGTAGACGCTGAGTGACTGACTGTTGTTGGTTGGAGTCACAGTTCAGATGTTCATGTTCAAACTTTGTTCTCTATTTTATTTTCAACATCTGAGACAAACTATCTGCTGCTGCTTTCAGTATAGCAGTAAATGTCATATAAAACTGGTATCCAAACACATACTGGTAACATTTACATTGAATAAAGCGATAATCTGAATCTGAGGTCATCATTGACGTAGTTTATGCTGCTGTTCAGCCACAGAAACAGACTCTAAAATAGAAACTGTGTATATACGGTAGCTGTCATGTTAGGTTAAGATGAAAACCACTTTTAAGTTGGAAAATTTAGTTTTCATTGCAGGTCGCTGCAAAGTCTCGCATGAAGTTTTGACACAAAGTGATAACTCGTAACATAAACATGTGAAGACAGATCTGTTGAGAGCTAAAAGGCTGCTAATAAATTGGACTATTTATTTTAAAACTACCGTATTTATTAATAGAATGTGAGCATAAAACTACATTAGCCATAATAGGGTAGATAAATACCAGCATTCAGAGAGTTACGCCCCATTCACATGGTGCGTCAGCGTCAACGCTTTCCATTTACTTTGAATGGGTGACGTCAGGTATTGCTGAACTGCATTGTGGATCCATCGGTGCCGCTTCAGTGGTGCTGCTCGCTGCAGAAGTTGGGATTTTTTTAACTTTTCAAGCAATGACCGAAGTGTCAGCCAATCAGATCGCTGTATGCAAATACACCAACTCAAACAGTAGCCGATTGCTGACTAATTTCATTGGCTGACGCTGCTATGATGATAGCGTCAGCCCCAACTTCAGACACACCCTCTGTCAAGCTCAATTGAAGCCCCGTGAGAATGCAAAATAGGCCTTTATCTTCACCTACTAACACACCTGTGTGTGTGTGTGTGTGTGTGTGTGTGTGTGTGTGTGTGTGTGTGTGTGTGTATAAGTCCCCAGTTTCTGTTTAATGGAGAGAAGATTTTCTAACACATAAACATAATAGTTTAAATAACTCATCTCTAATAACTGCTTTATTTTATCTTTGCCATGATGACAGTGAATAATATTTTACTAGATATTTTAAGACTCTTCCATACAGCTTAAAGTGACATTTAAAGGCTTAACTAGGTTAATTGTGTTAACTAGACAGGTTAGGGTAAATAGGCAAGTTATTGTCTAAGGATGGATTGTTTTGTAGACAATAAAAAAAAAAAAATTACTTAAGGAGCTTGATAATGTTGACCTTAAAATGTTAATTTATTAACATTTATAAATGTTAATATTATAAATATTTTTTTATAAATGTTAAAAAATTAAAAACTGCTTTTATTCTAGCCGAAATAAAACAAATAGGACTTTCTTATAAGGAAAAAATATTATCAGACATACTGTGAAAATGTCCTTGCTCTGTTAAACATAATTTGGGAAATAATAATAAAAAAGAGTAAAATTAAAGGGATTTATATATATATATATATATATATATATATATATATATATATATATATATATATATATATATATATATATATATATATATATATAAACTATAATAATTTCTTATAGTAATAATAATAGTAATACTTTCTTACTCATTGTCATTGATCACTAACATTTAATATTTGCAATAGCTTCTGATAAAAAAAGAAAAAGAAAGTAACTTGTGTCTTTCAAGAACTAAATTATTTAAAAACTGGAGGGTGGGTGGGTTTAGGGTTGCCTTTTTTTAACTGGATTGAATGCATTTCGAAATATACTGTTTCTATGGACACAACCACAACTTAAAGCTGAACTCTCATTTGAAAAGTGTCTTGAGATTTTAGCTCTTTCCTTCATTAAAGCACACAAACCCATTCTTTTTGTCTAATTTTCCTATGCTCTTTGATTCAAAACAAAGTTTGCAATGTGATTAACATCATAGCTGGTTGGTTTAGTTCACAACACATTAAGAAAGACTTTTAAAAATTACTATGGGGAAAAATACGACAAAAAAAAAAAAATCTCTAAAAACCAGCACTGCTGACAAAAATACAACTGAGAGGCTTTAAGAGTTTGCAGCATCAGCTAAGACAGTTGAGAGAGTTCGTACCTTGAGAAAACTGACATGTACCTATTATATGCTGAATGCATACCGAATGGACTTACACATTCAATTACACCCATAAACACACACAATGCAGCCTTTATATGTCTGAGAGTAGTTATAAATCAGCTTATCTAATGTGCATTTTACATTGCAGCTACAGTACACAGGCTACACCTCAACCCCTCCAAATATCGATTTAAATATTGAGCTGGTGCTATATCTAACAGGTCCCTAAAGACTCATTCATGCGCTCTAGATAATAGCAATTTCCTGGAAAACAGCACTCAGGTAGCGTATGATGCATGTGGCGGACTGCACATATTGGCTGTTCTGTCATGGTCCTCAGTGTTTTTGCTGAACCTGACAAGATGCAGCTGAGGTCCAGATGCTGTGCAGCCGCAGGGCATTGGCACGCATAGATCGCAAGAGCTGAGGCGAGTTACAGCCTCATTACCGAGTCCACAACTAACTGGGTCAGTGTGCAGCTCGGCACCATGCCGCTATGAGTTTCCATATCACCTGCTGCCACAGCTAGCGACAGGTGGGCCTTGTGGGTTTTGTCAAGTGTGAAATGTTGGTGGCTATGCGGGCATGTCAGAACAAGCAGCGCATGGGGTGACATTGGGATTTTTTTAGTGCAAAGCGGGAACGATGGTGTGATAAATGCAGAAGTAATGTGAGGGAGTTCATTGGCTATGATAATGATGCAGGTGAGTGGAGTATATTTGTTTTTTTAGGACACTTTAAGAGAAGTGTCATTTAGACCAGTGGTCCTCAACTGCTGGGTCGCAGGTCTTTTATAAGAGAGATGCAAACAGCAGGAGGGATGTTAAATGCAGCTATAAATGTAATGGTAAACATGCACAGTTATATAAGAGAAATGAAATAGGCTTATCAGGATTTAGATGAAAGAGAACATGCGTCACATGTCATAGATGACAAATGCCATGCAAATGCTGACACTCAATATTTTGTCGCATGTTCAGGTTTCACATGGAAAAAAATTAAATAAAATATACGCAAAAATAAAGACTACTTTAGAAACCAGTTGTAAAGACTACTGAATAAAATAAAATACAATGATGAACTTGACATAGAATGTAAAATAAATATTTGAATGTCAATATGAAATGAAATTATAGGAAAAATAAATAAATAAATAAATAAATAAATAAATAAATAAATAAATAAATGCATAAAATGAATAAAAGAATACATAAAAATAAAAATAAATAAACAAATAATTAAAGGAATGCATGAAAAAACAGTGATGCAAAAAATATTTAAAAAATATTTTTAAAATAAACGAAGTAATGCATAAAAATAAATAAAGAAATGCATAAAATACATAAAAAATACATTTAAAAATGTAAATAAATAAGTAAATGAATTAATAAATGAATGCATAAAAATAAACAAAGGTATGCATAAAATGAATAAAAGAATACATTACAATATAAAAATAAATGAAGAAATAAACAAAAAACCTATAGATTAATAAATAAATAGAAATACATAAAAAATATAAATAAATTTATGAATGAATAAATAAATAAATAAATAAAAATCAATAAAGCAATGCATAAAAGAAATTAAAAATACATAAAAATATAAATAAATAAAAAGGAATGCATAAAAATAAATAAAGGAATGCATAAAATAAATAAAGCAATGCATAAAAATAAACAAAGTAATGCATAAAAATAAACAAAGGAATGCATAAAAATAAATAAAGGAATGGATAAAATAAAGGAACGCATAAAACAAATAAAATAATATATTAAAAATATAAATAAATAAATAAATAATTGCATAAAATAAAATTACACAAAAAATATAAATAAATAAATAAATAAATAAATAAAGGAATGCATAAAATAAATAAAATACTACTTTAAAAATGTAAAACAAAATAATAAAAGATTGCATAAAAATATAAATAAATATATTTATTTATTATATATTATATTTATAATATAATATATTCAACAAATATTATATTTTACATAAACCCAAAGTAGATCCTTTAAATCAACAGAAACTGATTATTTTTCCTGATATATATATTTAAAGCAAAACATTCTAAGAACGAGTGCAACATTCAAACATGAGCATCAACAGTCAGTACTAGAAGGATTTGCCAGCCTAATCATGGATGTTGCAACCAAAATAGCTCTAGTGTGGAAAATCTGACATAAAACGAAGCGATGTTGTTGCGAGAGATCAGAACGAAACTTGCCAAAATGCAAACAGGTTGAGTCCGCTGAGCCATTTATACAACAAATGCATATCTCTGAGGCTGCATATAGGAATCGGTGTCTGTGAGAGTTGTAATCCTCTTTAGTACGCTCTCCCAGGCCCCCTGTTCATATTATCCTGAAGTGAGCGTGTATGTGTGTTAGTGCCTATTTGTGTGCAGCAGACTAACAATCTACACAGCAAGATTATTTGCATATGCCTTTGAATTAAACAGCCATCCTGCTCGGCCTAGCGTTTAATCGACCATTTAATCAATTCATATCATACAGCTGTGGAGGCTGCGTTACACATCTCAGTCCCACACGTGTATGAAAATTTAGGATTTTGAACTAAAACACCCATGGCACCAACTCCTTTTAACACAGATTGTCTACTTGTGCTGTGTTTTAGCATTTAGGGGGTGAGGGGAGGAAAAATGCATATAAAATCCATTTACATTTGTTTGTTTGAGCGCAGAAGATCCGATCAGTGGTTTGGTCGCATGCCGATTGCTGAAAAGGCTCCAGAGGAAATGTGGGAAATGAAGGAGGGAGTAATTTTAGCAAATTAGCATTCCTCAATTATGAGGAACTACACACATCTAGACATGTTAGCCTCTCTGATCTGAACAATAATGTTGATGAAGGCGTATAGTTCAACTAAAAATAATGGTCACTTGGAAATTCGCTAGCTTCTCAGTGAGAGCCGTGATCGCATATTTTTGGCATAGGAGGCAGATGGACTAACAAGGACACTAAAGGCCTCATCAGTAGCAAGGTTAGCAAAGTGTGTAGAACACACAACCCCTATTATCTGGCCTCTATTACATTTATCCACCTAAATCTCACTTTCATTCAGGTCATGGCATCAGTGTAACCCTGCATCTGTACTTGCCTAGATTAGATCGTACAGTAAGTCAAACTAACTTTTCAGAAGGGGAGGCAGGTGTATTAACAAGGACCCTAAAGATACAAGCACCTTATGTCAGTTGCTTGTGCACCTGTTGAGGCCAGGCGAGTAAAATTTACACACAACTCCTACTAACAGGCCTGGCTATACATTTGCCACATTTATATCTCTGAAAGTCACTCCCATCCAGTCCACAGTTCTACTCGCCTACAGTTCTAAGTTGTAGTTAAACTTGTGTTTTCGGAATAGGAGGTGGCTGCATTAACAAGCACCCCCTGGTGTCAGTTCCTGCAGCTATTGAAGGCATGCAAAGGAGTGAAATTTAAACACAGCTCCTTCTGTTTGGCCACAATTGCCCTAATAATTATATTTCAATCTGGGTGGTTGGAACTGCAACCCTCACAGTTCTGCTTGCCTCATTTGAAGCCTGAGAACACTATCAAAGAAGCAACCATCAGCAGTGTTGGCGAAAGTTACTTTTGAAAGTGATGCACTACAATATTGAGTAACTGCCCAAAAACAGCAATTAGTTACATCACTTAGTTACTTTTTATGGAAAGTAATGCACTACGTTAGAGTTACTTTTGAGTTATTTTTTCATACCTGCCGGTCTCTTTTTGAGAACTGGCAGTTTGTTTTCTTTCTCTCTCTTTTTTATTTTTATTTTTAATCGATGAGCTCTGCATTTAACAACATACTGTATAACCACCCGATTTGAATGTTATCATTCGATTTAATAGGTGTTATCTGTGGATTTCAGCTGATAGATATGGGCCAGTATGGACCTTCTGTGCCTACTGCTCGGAAGGCTGTTATCATCCATCCACATGGTTAATTAGCTATACTAATAGAGAAGACTCCAGATCCAGATCTGTTTTTACATTACTGTGATGGCTGAGTTTAGGGTAGGGGTAGATGTTTATAAAATACAATTATTGGGAAAATTAATAAATATAAATAATTCTCGTTAACTTCCGGCCGCAGCCATACTGTACGTGATCTATTGCTGATTAACCATGTGGATAGATGATTAAAGCCTTCTGAGCCTACTAGTAGGTGCAGAAGGCCCCTACTGGCCCATATCTATCAGTGAATAACCACCAATAACGGCCATTCAATCGAGTGATGACATTCAAATCGGCTGTTGTAACCAACATTTTGATTAAAAATAAAAACAAACAAAAAAACAATTAATGTTACCTTCTAAAAGTTTTCCTGATGCTACACATGCCGTATTTACAAATTATTGGAAGCTGAAAGCAATGTGCTTGCTACTTTTGAATTTTGGTCTTATTAGTTCAGAAAAATCCCTGTCCATTGAGACAATCTACTTTTCTTCCATGTGTTCGAAATAATGAGAATACTTCCATCACAGAAATGTAAGGCTCTGCCATCTTGGTTTCTTTCTGTTCATGCAGGGAGCACATTCTATCATTGAGTATGATTTAACGAGACAACTGTACACTAATTTATTTTTAAAAGCTAATTTATTTAACGTTTTTAAAAAGTAACTCAAATATTATTATTTTATTTTTTTAAGTAATGGTTTACTTTACTTGTTACTTAGAAAAAATATCATTGCGTCACTTTCAATGCAATACCCCCAACACTGACAATCAGTCACTAGTACATGTTTTGAAGGCAGATGAGTGTAGTTTAAACTTGACACACATAGCTCTTATTATTATACCTACGTTAAATTAATTAATAAAAATTAATTGTAATTGAAATTAATGTAATCTTTATTAATCAGGGGTAGCCACAGCGATATGAAACAACTTATCTAGCATATGTTTTGCACAGCAGATGCCCTTCCAGAGAAACCCATCACTGGGATAAACACATACACAACTTAGGCAATTTACCTATACTGTCCCACATGTCTTTGGACTTGTGAGGGAAACAAAACACCCAGAGAAAATACATGCGAACACGGAGAGAACATGCAAACTCTAGACAGAAATGCCAACCAGCGACCTTTTTGCTGTGAGGTGATCATGCTACACACTGCGCCACCATGACGCCAACACATATTATTATTTTTATTATTACATTTTTATTTATTTTTATATATTTAAACATTTTTGGATGCTTTTATAAAAAAAGAAACTCACACACACTCTGATCACACACCCAGAACAGTGGGAAGCCATTTTTGTGGCTACCAGGGAGCGTTCGGTGGGATGGGATTCGAGAGCCATGCCATGGTATGGAAGATAATCCTGGTTATTCATTACCCCATCTACATATATATATATATATATATATATATATATATATATATATATATATATATATATATATATATATATATATATATATTAGGGTTGGGCATCTAAGCTATAATGCCGATCCGATACGCATCTCGATACAAAGAATACGATCCGATATATTAGCGATACATTTATGACATATTGCGATGCGACACGATACGATTCACACCCATATCACGATACGATGCGATAATTCAGCACTAACTAATTAAATCAAGTTTATGAGATTATGTAAAAGAGGATGCTGTGCCATTGAATGAGTTTGATTATTTATTAACCAAGCAAAACCAAGACTTTTTTTACAAACTGGCTTTTCTCTCAGAGCCAGAGTGTCAGTTTACAGTAGAGGGCCATTTTAGAACATATAGCACATATTATTTAAGTATTTTCAAGATAAACAGAATGTATAAGTGCAATATATATTAAAATGTATATATTTGCACTCTTTCAACATAAAGGTTTAGCATTGCACAACAAGAATTGTGATTTAACTTTTCAACTATTAAAACAAGTTTTACAAAGTTATATTTTGCCACTGAATATTCAAAACTTAAGGTCGTGAACTAGCAGTGTTATGCTGCGTTGAAACATCACTGTCACTGTAAACAACAGGCTAATAAAAATATAACAAACCAGCAATCTTCTTGCTGTGAGGTGGTCAAACTACCCACTGTGCCACTGTGACACCCATTATTTTTATCATTATTATTATTAATATTATTATTATAATTAAATAAAAATTAACAGGAGGAGGTGTTTAAAACCGCCTAGTGCGGCAGTATAGAGAGGGCGGCGTCCGCAACACCCAGTTATATCCGCGCATAGGGTGGCAGAATAGAGGTCCACGACACCCGCGCGTCCTCAGTTTTATCCGCGCATAAGGCGGCAGAATAGAGGTCCGCGACACGTCACTTCATTTTCATAACCGGTCACTTTCGTTTTCACATTGGGGTTGAGGGCGGCGTGATCGTCCTCTGCCTAGAGCAGCAGTTCAGCTTGCTCCGGCCCTGCAGATGAACAATGCAATAACATCCGTTATTGGCATAGAGCACACAAAACTATTGCGCATGGAAAAAAAAACTTGCAATGCTTTTCTCACCACTTTTGGAGCTGGTAGCCACAGTTCAAGCAGTGCGAAAGCCGGGGATGTTGGAACACTGGAAGATGCTTTCACAACAACACCGTGGCGCCGCTTCAAGTGAGATTTCAGATTACTTGTACTTTCCGCGTATTTTACAGATGCGCGGCACATTTTGCAAATTGCATCTGTCCTGTCAAGTCGTCCATCCTTAAATCCATAATGTTGCCATACTTTAGATTTAAAACTCAGTGGGGAATAAAATGTTTGTTTTGCTTCTCGCGCTTTCTGAGGGCGCACCACTAGCTTCATCCGCACACCTGATACACTGAGTTGTAGTGTGAGTGTACACATCCGCAAATCCGTTGCTAAGGCTTACTTTATGTAGGTCGATTAAATTATGCACCAAAAACAGGTTGACAACACTTGTTAATAAATAAAAAATACATTCTATATTAAAAAAATAAGCTGTATCTCGGAAAAACCGATGCATCTCGATTTGCTTCCAAAATTTCATTCATCCTCTGCTGCTCAACCGATGCACTCGCATCGTGCATGCGCATGACCGCGTATCGATACATATCGATTAATCTTCCCATCCCTAATATATATATATATATATATATATATATATATATATATATATATATATATATATATATATATATATATATATATGTGTGTGTGTGTGTGTGTGTGTGTGTATATTGTACTGTAGGTATATATGTGTATGCACAGAAGCATATGTATTTGTGTTTTTGTTGCAGTGTCCTAATAGGATGTGCACCAAATCTCATTCGGTCAGAATGATTGACCTCTTGACTTTTCTAGCATAGACTGGCAGGAGGCTGATTTCGTTCAAATCACTTGACTGAAGAGAAAGGCGTTTGTAGAAGAGCCTTGTGCAACTTCTCAAGCCAGGCTGACATTTCAAACTGATGAGGACCATAAACACCCAGTGGGAGGCTTGGCAGTCTCCCATTGCTTCTGCGTTGCTCTCTCCTCTCTCCACACGTCCCCAAAACAAGCAGCCAAGCCTGGAGGACACGTCCACAAAGAGCTGCCCATCTTTTGGTCATTCCATCCAAGCTGGCACAGCAGGGAGCCGAGAAACAGAAATAAAAACTGTCCCTTTTTTGGGCAATATTTCAGCTAGGCATTTAAGAACAGCAGGCCAAATCATCCCACACTAAAAATTCAGGAGCTTAATGCCTTGGCTGAGAAACCTCAAGACGAGCGCACCGAAGAATGTGGATAAGAAGCGAGAAGGGATTGTGTTGGATGAGGTCATTCACCTTAGTTAATATTTTAGAGCATATTCAAAAAAAAATTCAGTTTACGCTTCAAATTGCACATATTTCTATTAAACCATGTTCAAATAGCCAAAGTCCAAATCCAAAAGTCACATATAACCTCATTACAACCTCCTACGATCTATGAGTACCCTGTCTCTCTTTTGAGGAAGCAAAAATGAAAAGCTACAGTATCATATAAAAGAAAAGAATTAATAGAAAACTGAATGTGAGTAATTCCTCCTTGCAATGCATACTTAAGTGTTTCGTTTGTATAATATAGCAAGTGCATCATAGCTAGACCAGCTTGGAAAACACAAAGGTGCAAAGTTTCACATAATTAGTAGCAATAGTGTTTATACTGATACATGTATCAATATATATTGTACAAAAGAAAAATGTTGTGTAGTATTTCCAACTGAAAAAGGTGTGGAATATAGGACACTTAGCAACCACCAGTGACAAATGAGAAGCTAATCATGCTAAAGCTGGCAAAAACACATCACACACAACTGAAACGCAATTTTCAAGTCAAGTCAAGTCAAGTCAACTTTATTGTCAATCAAACCATGCAACAGTACATTACACAGCAGACTGAAATTTTAAACACTGAGTAAACGATTTGCCTTAAAAAAGAACTTTGTGGAAAGCTCTGATGTTTTATTTTTGGGTAAACTAGCTAGATTTAAGCAACTTTACAGTCATTTTACATACCTGTCATCTCTCCCGTTTTTTTGGGATTCTCCCGTATTTTACCAATTCTATCCCGCTATCATCCCGTCAAAGTATTTTTTTCTGTATTTCTCCTGTATTCTTGATCGTTCTATGTAAAAGTAACATCATAAATGTGCTATAATTGCAAAAGCTGTTCAAGAGAATTATGCTTTCACTTCCTTTTGACTTGAAAGCACGTTGAAATTAACATTAAAATGACAGCATTCACTTCATTTCCATTAAAAATTTTCGTCCATCAACGCTCTTCCTATGCAACCTCTGAATCAATCAATTCATGTAATGGTGTAACTGATGTATGCGCTCGGTGGTGATGAAGACACTTTTCCCAGATCACCTCCTGTACACGCATTTTGAAGAAGACCGAAAGTGGACACTTTTGGATTTGGGGCTTGTTTGTAAACAGACAAATATACTTAATAATAAGTAAACATGTTCTTCCTGGTGTGTTTTATATAAAACACAAATAATTTTGTCTTAAATTACCACAAACAGTAATAAAGTAATCAAATGCTTTAGTAACACTTTAGTTTGGGTCACAATTCATGCTATTAACTATTGGCTTATTAACTGTTCATTATTAGTTATATAACCTTGTTCTGCATTCCTAATCCTACCCCATAACCTAAACCCAGCTTTTACCTAATTATTATTAAACAGCTAGTAGTTTATTACACTAGTGTTAGTTAATAGTTTGTTAATACTGTGAATTGTGACTTAAACTAAAGTGTTATCAATGCTTTCATTATATATCTGTAGATTCTTAAAGGGACAAACAAAACAGTGTATAAAAAGATCCGCTGCTCTTTACTAAACTATAGTAACTTTAATCAATATTTAAATACAGTGAATAAAAAGAACAAGATTTACAACAATATTAGTTTTATGCCACTGATTTTTGTAGGCTAACCCTTTTATTTTATTTTCAAAATGTTTTAATGTTTGCTACATAACCTATATCATATCATATAATTTCATTTAATTTCATATCATATCATATCATATCATATCATATCATATCATATCATATCATATCATATCATATCATATCATATCATATCATATCAAGCTAATTTAGGCTTATATACTATTAAGCAGCTCTGACAGAACAGATTAAGGAGTTTGGGTCATTTTAGGAGCTATTGTGGGTGTGAGTTTTATTTTGGGGGGGTGTATATCCTGTGTTTGTACATGCCAATGTTGACAGGTATGCATTTTAGTGACTTTATCCTGCATAGATTTAAAGCCTTCTCGAAAGCTAGCTAATGATAAAGTGTACATGTTAAACATTGCAAAGAGCATATTCCAATAGTTATAACACCCTCAAAATGATTAAATATATCAAGATTGTATGTATTATTTAAAACATATTCAATTATTTCATACACATGGATATATTTTATGAAGAGTGAACAAAAACATCTGCCCACACACAATCTGAAATGCATGGAACTGTCCTCCTTTGATGTAAAAAGGCCCAGTTTGAAGGTCATATTTTGTGATGATTTCTGAGGTTGTAATCTTTTAAAAACAACACTGCTGCAGACGTGTTTACAAAGGCAATTTTCCCCACATATATTTACCATTATAAACAAAATGTTTTCATCCTTTCATGAGTGCACTACAAAAAAAAAAAAAAGTCTTTTAGTAGCCGCTTTTTGAAAACATAATGTTTTACTCCGTCCTTCTCCATTAAAACCTGAGTACACTCTTAGAAAGATCTAGTAAATAGTTCAGGCTAATTTTGACTCATGTTCTGGCAAAGAGCTGAAGCTCGATATAAATACTGTGGCCAAATGTGGGACTTTGAAAGCACACTCATCACATTGATGAAGAGCTTCCTTAAGAACTCGGTGACTCAGTGTTTGCATCCTTAAGCAAATGAAACACCACAATAACACTTTTCATTTCAAGCCTCTGGCCTCCAACTCTCAGAGCAATTGAGAACCAATGGCACCTTTTGAAAAATGTAACATCAATTATCAAAATTAAATTTTTACACTGGTCTAGGTCCAAAATCATTAAAGAGCAAGCAATAAATGGCCATTGCTCATGAAAACACAAACTGTGACCTATTCAGTAGCAAATAAATACCCAAACTTCAAAAACAGTCGATGACGAAGAGTTTAATTTCTAGTCTTACTAATTTAATGTCTAGTCTTTAATTTCTAGTCATACTTGGGAGTCCTTGCAAATCAAGCAAGTCTCGTTGATTTCAATAGGAATACTAAAAGATAACTTTCTCCAAGAACGGTAAACCTTTGTGTATACAGAAGGGGAAATGCGCATTGAACATGTACGTCATGTTTTTTTTCTTTTTTCCTGGAAATGATACTTCTAAAGGAGCTGTTGACATGGAATTGAATCATATTTTGGTAAAACCCAAACAATACAAACATATAAATCAAACAAAACAAAAACATCTGATAAATAAGTTATAACAATGGAATGACATTATATAATAGCCATTTTTAGTGATGGCAGCTTAAAGACGACTCTCATATGGAAAATGAAGGCACATGCTTAAGTGTGATTTTTTTTCAGAGAAAATCAGAGTGTAAAAATCTTGATTATCTGCTGATCTCATCCATCAAATATAGTCTTTATTTTGTATTCTCTATTGGATTCGGTTCAGGAGACTGGCTGGGCCATTCTACAGCCTGATTTTCTTTCTCTGAAAGCATTTGAGAGTTTCCTTGGTTGTGTTTTGAATCATTGTCTTGCTTAAATGTCCACCCTGGTTACATCTTCGTCATCCTGCTAATGTAGATGTTGGACTGAAGCAGCTAATATTCATTTATTGCTTAAGAACTACTGAGAGATTCCAGCTGTTGTCTGAGCTTTCACTGCCTTTCTCCATGTGTTCAATAAATTTACCCTGTGTCATTTCATTTTATTAATCATAACTTCATTAATTAGTTTTGTTTTCTTTGTATTTATAGATTGATTTAGTTATTACCAACATCTGTTAAAAAATTGAAGTCAACAGCACCTTTAGAAATATGTTTTCTGAGAAAAATATTTCCACTGTATTTATTTCCACTTTATGAAGAGTGCCTCACACTAAACAGTATAGATGGCCAAAATATCTACCTCTAATTAAAATAAAAAAAAAATAAAAAATCTCATAAATAAACTTTCAAGAGCCAAGGTAATGATCAGCATTAAAAACACCTCAAATGTAATAGTCCCTGATGTGATTTTTAATTATTGACAGCCCTTGCAAACACGGGAATGAATGCATTTGGAATGCCGATCTTAATTGTTCAGTATCATTAGTGGATTGTTCTGTTGTCGTTGCCTTCTTTCATGAGGCTCAGATTCGGGCTAAGGCCAGTGTCAGATACTAATTACAAAGAGCGTGCATCCTGTGAGTTAATGAGCATCCACCAAACATTCTGCCAGAAGCTCAATCTCATCTATAAGGTGTATTCAACGCTGACAATACCAGAGACATGCAGAATATTCTAATGCGTTCCTCTCCTTTCATCAGCCTGTCCCCTGGGTTCTGTTTGTTTGTTTTTACCTGTAAACTAGGCCTCAATGATATTCACAGGATTATTCACTCGGTTCGCAATATAAAATTAGGCAATACTTTTAAAGCAGCAATGTGCTTTTTAATTGACCATTACGATTCTAAAGACTGTGTCAATACACTAATTTTGCAGTTTAATTTAGAGTTGGTAAAAAGCAATATTAAATGCAGACACTCGAACTGTCAACTCAAATCAATTCATAAAGTAGGGATATGTTGATATGGATATTTTGGCCAATACCAATAACTCTGTGTATACACTCACTAGCCACTTTATTAGGCACACCTGTCCAACAGCTGGTTAATGCAAATTTCTAATCAGCCAATCACATGGCAGCAACTCAATGCATTTAGGCATGTAGACATGGTCAAGATAATCTGCCGCAGTTCAAACCGGTTCAAACTGAGCCTCAAAATGAGGAAGAAAGGTGATTTAAGTGACTTTGAACATGGCATGGTTGTTGGTGCCAGACGGGCTGGTCTGAGTATTTCAGAAACTGCTGATCTACTACGATTTTCACACACAACCATCTCTAGGCTTTACAGAGAATGGTCTGAAAACAGAAAATAACCATTGAGCGATAGTTTTGTGGGCGCAACCGAGGTATGCAGAAGAGCATTTCTGAACACAAAACACATCAATGCTTGAGGCAGATGGGCTGCAGCAGTAGAACACCACACCAGGAGGCCACTCTTGTCAGCTAAGAACAGGAAACTGAGGCAACAATTCTCACAGGCTCACCAAATTTGGACAATAGAAGATTGGAAAAACGTTGCCTGGTCTGATGAGTCTTGATTTCTGCTGCAACATTTGAATGATAAGAGTCAGAATTTGCAGTCAACAACATGAAAGCATGGATCCATCCTGCATTGAATCAATGGTTCAGGTTACTGGTGGTAGTGCAATGGTGTGGGGCACACTTTGCACACTTTGGGCCCATTAGTACCAATTGAGCACTGTGTCAACGTAACAGCCTTCCAGAGTATTGCTGCTGACCATGTTCATCCCTTTATGACTACAGTGTACCCATCTTCTGATGGCTACTTACAACTGGATAACGCTTCATTTCATAAAGTGCAAATCATCTAGGACTGGTTTCTTGAGCATGCCAATGATTTTCTTTAGTCAAATGGCCTCCACAGTCACCAGATCTCAATCCAAGAGCACATTTGGGATATTGTGAAACGGGAGATTCGCATCATGGATGTGCAGTACACAAATCTGTCAATATGGACCAAAATCTCAGAGGAATAGTTTCTTTACCTTGCTGAATCGATGCCACAAAGGATTAAGGCAGTTCTGAAGGCAAAAGTGGGTACTAGTAATGTGTGCCTAATAAAGTGGCCGGTGAGTGTATATTCTAAAAGATAAAAGAATAAAATTAAAAACAAAACAGATAATTTATTTTATTAGCTGCAGAAAAAGTATTTTTCTTTTATAATAGATTTTACACATTTCAAAATCATTTACAAATGGACTGTCATGTCCTCTTTTTTTCACAGTTGAAAACTTCCACATTGACATCTTGTCCTCCTTCTGTGAGAATCTAAATTTGTATAATCTAGTTTCAAATTAACAGTGAATTTGACCTGAAAAGTACTAATCTTTAGCTGTTAATTAAATAATTTCATTCAAAACTGCATCAGCCCAGGTGTGAGAGACATCATTGCCTTCCTGAGCACTGGCTGAGTCAAAGTCAAGCAAATGCTATAGGCAGGGTGTAATCGACTGAGCCTTTGTCTTAGTGGATCCATTCAGGCCAAATAAACCCTATTGTTGATAAACTCGTGTGGTTATTTCACCTATCTACTTCATTTGCATGTTTTGTTTAACCATCTCCACCTTTAGCCACTGCCCCTTCTAACACATAATACATAGAGAACAACTCTGTCTAATGTTAGACTCATTTTAGACTCATTTATTTCTTAAAGATGCTGGCTGACGGCAGAACAACCAACATGTCTCAATAAAGAATTCTGCTTGTTGAGTCTCCTGATTTGGGTTCTCATTTTTTCCTACACTTCTAATCAGCTTAAAAACATGGCTGATAATTTTCTCATAGAGCAGATCACGTTATGGTTTATCAGCTGATATCAATATGGCAGCTGATATATTTTGTATTAGTATATAAAACAATTTTATTTCAGTTGATCCATTTTATATATATATATGAGCAATATAACACAAGTAGCAGTGCGGTATGGCTGTATATCGGCACTGGTGGGAGGTGTGCGTTGACACGAAACCACAGGTCGAGTGCCTTAGTGCCCCCACCAGTGCCGATATACAGCCATATCACACTGCTACGAGTGTGATATTGCGTTTATACAACAGTTTTACGGCATGATTGCGTATATAAAAACAAAATCAAACATGGAGAGTTTCAAAAACCCTTTTGTATGAGGGACTACTTTCTTCCGCGTTGGATTCAAATCATAAGCTGATGGTTAAAAAGCTGAGCAAGCATCTTTTTAAAGATTCTAACGACACTTTAGATCTGTAGTGTCTGCTTTTTGCTGGCTGTATGTGGGCGGAGTAATACACAAAGTGTAAAGAGGCTGTATGGGTGCTGATATTACTTAAATATATCACGGCTATCAGCCAATCAGATTCAAGAACCAGACAGAACTGTTGTGTGAGTGTATGTATGTATATATATATATATATATATATATATATATATATATATATATATATATATATATATATAAATCATGCCCTCCTAACCCTCCCCATATCATAATTGGCTTCATCACTCTGTCTCCTCTCAACCAACCAGCTGGTGTGTGGTCTGGCGCAAAAAGGCTGCTGTTGCGTCATACAGGTGGATTCTGAGGAGATTCCCCCCTATGTGTAAAGCGCTTTGAGTACCCAGAAAAGCACTACATAAGTGTAAGGCATTATTATTATTATTATTAAATTATTAATTTAAAATACAGATGTGCTACTTAATTATTTTTTAAAAACCATTTGAAGTCAATTGTATTTTCAGTGTTCTCAGAAGTTCCTGGTGTATTTAAAAGACAGCAATGTAAAGTACTAATAAAATAAATTAAATAAATAAAAAATAAAAGTCTTTTCCTTTGTATTTTGGTAAATAAACATCAATATGTCATAAAACATAAAAGTACAGAAATATTTTTAAGCTTTTGCTGCAACAATATATGCTTTTTTGCTGTTACTTTTGCTCAATTTAATACAACTTTACTTGTCTTTCAAGAATTACTGCCATTGCTTGTGTCATATGCTACAGCACCACTAAATTATCACTTCTGCAATATGACAGCTTGATGACTGCAGTTTTAAAAATACATATATTTTTAGCCATTTTCTCTCCATCACAGCTTTCATTTTTGTTTACTTCAGCTCTCAAAAATTGCTTATTTTTAGCAAACAGTAATAACCCCGGGGATATTTTTAGTTCAAACACATGCTCGAAAAGTTCAAAAGAACATTGCAGCGAATCAGACGCAGCTGAGGGACGTATCAATGCAGGTGATGTATTACAATTAAAATCGGGAACGCATACGGCATTGAAAAAAACAATCAATGTTCAATTTCAGATCTGTCAGCTGCATAAGTGCTTGATATAAATGCGGAGAGAGCAAATACGCTATGATATTGCTGCTCATATCTCCGTATTTCAGAGTCTCAGAAAAATGATTGCTCAGTAATTTCAGAAGTTCAGTGGGAGAAACATTCACTGACCTATTTTCATATCGCACCAGTCTGGAGACATGCTCTATTATTGCATAACGACGAACGAGACTTATACTGTACCACCTATGACAAAACTAACACTCATCAGGAACCCATAATTGAACTCAGACAAGTTCAAAACATACAAACTGTATATAGAAATGCAACAATTTAATGGTTTTATGATATAGAGTGATATGATATTGTGATATCAAGAAAAAAAAGGGTCAAATCATGGGTAAAAAAGATTTGGGGAGCATAAAACAGACTTAAGCCATTTTAAACAATGTCTCAATGTTTGTATTTTATAATTATAACTAATAAATATTTCATTAAACTAGCATTTATTTATTACTAGAACTCTAGCGTATATTTAACATACACTCACAGCCACTTTATTAAGTACTTTATCAGTTACTAGTGTCAGGTTGGATGCTCTTTTGCCTTCAGAACTGTATTAATCCGTCGTGGCATAGATTTAACAAGGTACGGGAAATATTCTTTAAAGATTTTGGTCCATATTGACATGATCGCATCACGCAGTTGCTGCAAATATGTCGGCTGCACATCTACAATGCGAATCTCCCGCTCCACCATATCCCAAAGGTGCTCTACTGGATTAATATCTGGTAAGTGTGGAGGCCATTTGAGTACAGTGAACTCATTGTCATGTTCAAGAAACCAGTCTGAGATGATTCAAGCTTTATGACATGACACGCTATCCAGCTGGATGCAGCCATCGGACTATGATTTACTCACTAAATAAATATATAAAATTATTGTATAATTTCATGAGTATGGAAAATGATTTTTAATACATTTATACTGTTTCAAAAGGTAAATATAAGTCAAAAGGTTTGTTTGTATATTTATATTTTTGATAAAATAAGCTATAATACAAACCTATTATAAATTAATTTATGTTTTACTGGATTTAATAAATATGGGTAAGATGTTAGTATTTATTAAATTCTGGTGAAGTCTGATAACATTTCTTTAAATATAACTGTGTCCATTGAAGAACTGTTATTATTGACAACTTGTCAGAATGATTGTTTTATTTGTTCATCTTCTCAGAAGTGTTTAATATGTTGTGCGTGATAAAATATATAGGGGATTTCCACTAAATATTGTTTTTTAACCCTTTTGAATTCACCAAAAATGGTGAAGTGATTTTTTGGAGAATATAAAAATATAAAATATATAATAAGGTTTTTATTAACAAAATGAAATCATCAGTTTATAGAATAAACAAGAATAGTTATATAAAAAAAGTAATAAATAAATAAATAAATAAATAAATAAATAAATAAATAAATAAATAAATAAATAAATAAATAAATAAATAAAAACAAATAATAAATAAAGTAAAACAAAACAAATTAAAATAAAATAAAATAAAATAAAAAACAATGAAATACTAAATAAAATAAAATAAAACAAAACAAAACAATTTTTTTAATAAAACAAAATAAAATAAAACAAAATTAAATTAAATTACATTAAAATTAAACAAAACAAAACAAAATTAAATTAAGCAAATAATTAAAACAAAATAAATCAAAATACAACTAAATAAAATAAAACTAAATAAAACAAAACAAAGTACAATAAAATAAAACTAAATTAAATGAAATAAAACTAAACAAAATAAAGTGAAACAAGACAAAACAAAACAAAATTAAATTAAATTCACATCCATCCACTAAAATGACTATGCCACATACTCATACATATTAAATGTGACAGATGTGCATATTCCATTTAGGGCCACTGTAGCCCAATCACACCTAATATTCTGGCATAAAAAATGAACTACAGATTCTCATACATTCGCAAATGAATACATACATCTGGCATAAAGACAAACACAGAAACAATCACAGCCCTGAATTGAACGCAATTTCTATCACATTCCAAAATAACTCTCCATCTACAAGGTCTTTCAGTAAAGACATTGAATGGAGAGTGATTTTGAAAAGACATTTCCTGTCAAGGTGTCCGCATAGAGGAAACATGTCAGTCTTTTATTAGAGTCAGAATACAGAATTAAAAAAAGGAAAAAAAAAAAAAAAATTTTCTCATGATGCCACTCTGGGATCTGTTCAGCTTTCCTTAATTAGCCAAAGACATTGTTTCATCGCACCCGTTCTCTGTCTAAGCAACCACTAGGTGATCTAATCAGCCTTCTTTTTGCAGTCTATTCAAGATCTTTGCATCACTTCTCCCCTCGAGTTCATCTGAAGCGCCATTTTCTTTACTAAATGAATTCTCTTTTTTCGACTTTCTTTTTTTTTCTGCCAATAAGAACAGAACCACATTCTATTGATGTTCAAAGAAGGTCTATTTATAAATCACATGAATCAGGTTTAAAACTACTTAGCATAAGGTAACCTTGAAAGGTAGTTTGAATGCAGTACCTTTAATTAAAGTAGCAAAGAATGACTGTGACCATGGGTTATTGTCAAATTCTTTGTTAAGTCTGACTTTGAGGCTCTTTCTGCCTGTCAATCATTTCACAGAGTATATTATCATATATTAAGAGCTTTGAATCAGAATTTCCCAATAATTAAAAAATTGAAAGTGTGGCGTCCAATATTTGAAAATGATGGTACTCTGTTGAAACACAATATTAAAAGTTAAATATTTCAGTTGTTTTGCCTGAAAGGGCTCATCAATATCCGATGCCCAGTGAACGCATGTAGCACAGACACTTGACAGTTCAGTAGGTCATTAATAATATAATAACACTTATACTGAAATAGTTAAGGCATTTTAGAATGATCAAAACAACATTTTAGATGTTTTTTAAATGTGCTCAGCCTGCTGGTCTGTCCATTCACACACATTTTTATCATCATTATCTTACATAACAAAATTACATAACTTTTTTAACGTGCATACATGAATTTGTACGTAAAAGTGTTTCCATCGTAATGTATGCGCATCTTTTCTTATCGAAAAAAACGTTTATTCTACTCAGTTATGTGCATATAAGTTTTTAAGTGCATTTTCAAAATTTATGCGCATCTTTGCATTTCCATCAAATGTTTTTTATGTGCATATCCAAAATGCACATAAATATGGGTGGATGTAAACACAACTATTGAGGATCTTCTGCCTGTCAATCATGTCATAGAAATCATGCATAGTATCATATAGCAGGGCTATAAATCAGAGATAAAACTGTGGTGTCAAGTTGTGGCAAGTACAATATTCATAAAATTTTGCCTGGCAGCACTCATCAATGTCAAAATCACCAAGATAACCAAATAAATTAAAGAAGGTAGAGCTTTATTGTTCAAAGATTAAGTATTTAGTGGTTAAAAAAGTGTTATGTAAGTGTGTTATGTAAGTGTTAAACTACAGTAGATATAAATATCAATGTAAGATTTTTACCACATCGAATATCTTCTGATAAAATAAACTACAGAAAAGTTTGAAATTTAAAACTTCGGGTGAATCAAATAATAACGAAATCTTTTTTAAATAATAATGAAAAATGCTTTAAAGACTTTGTTCATTCAGTGTTAGTCAATGGTGTCCAGTGGTGGAAGGAGTACTGAAAAATCATACATAGGTAAAAGTACCATTACTTGCCTAAAAGTGTAGTGCAAATAGAGTAAAAGTATCTGTTGTAAATATTACTTAAAGTATGAGTAAAAGGTAAACCTTTCAAAAGTACACAAGAGTAGTGAGAATTACGCTGTAAAAAGCTAATACGTTTACATGTAATTTGTGGATGTGTGTAAACTGAACATTCTGTAGTGCATCTAGTGATTGCCCAGCAGCTCAGGTGACCAAAACTTAATGTCAAGCCAGCGTCTTAGGACAATGCTATTTTGATGTCCTATAATGATGTCAATAATGTAGAAAACGATGATATTTGGTTGATTTTAGTTTTGGAAAGTGACCAAAATCCAACGTCGAGTCAACATCTTAAACCAACACCAAATACTGACATTTATTCATCAGGTATGGCAACCAAAATCCAAATTTTGAACATCTTTTAGGATACTTTAATGCTTCAAAGCAGTTTGCTGCATTTATAAAGCACCCATGTCTTGAGGTAGATCATTATGATGTGATTTACCTTCTATGTGTGATTTGATTGGACAGGAATGACGGGACTGATTTTTCTATTCCACATAGACAGGAAAAAATAAAGTAATGACTGCAGGTTGAAGGAAAGTAGTGGAGTAAAAGTACTGATCCTGCACTAAAAATGTACTCAAGGGAAAGTAAAAGTCCACGTTTATAAAACTACTCGGTGAATAACAATTCCTGAGAAAAACTTCAAGATTTCCTTTAATGCCAAATTATGAAATTAGTTTGGAATAATAAGAGAGGGAGAAAACATTGACAAGATTTCTTATTTGACCTGTCGACATGACTCTTTGCAGTTCAATGTTTATTATATTGTATAGACTAATCTCAACAAATGCTATGCATGTTGATCGATTCTTTCGAAAAGTCTATGGGTTTAGAGTAATATACTATACATGGTAAATACTTTTGAAGTGGTCTTTTAGTATTTTTTCAATAGCTGCATATGCCATTGACGTACTCTCCTACGCTCTTCTTTATAAACCCTTTGTTGAAATAGCTTTTGACAGCACAATATGATGTGCTGATGCTCCTCGGCTCAGTCCAGGATTATTACAGTCACAAAGACACAATGGTATCAGTGACAGAAGCGCCCTGTCTAATTCCACACAGTATCTTCAACACAAGACGGTCCGGACTAGAAAACAACTATAAATGCGGTAACAAAGAAAGAATAGAGAACCTGATCATTCCGAACAGAGACATAGATGTTTAGAATCCAAGCCTAGAGCGAAACATCCAGCCCGTTTGACCTTGTGGGGAAATGCATTGGCAGTGTGAGTGGGTTAGAAGAGTCTCATTTCAGTCTGAAGTCCTGCTACTCTATTTTCTCTCCCCAACAGAGTACGTTCAATTCCCTCACACCAGCATGAGCTGCAAGGGGCAAGATTAAGAATTACCGTGACGCAATCTCCACAGAGAAATGCTCTTCCTTTTTATCTGGCGAGCTTGAAAGTGTTAAATATGTCATATTCACCTTGATAAGAAAAAAAAAAGAGAGCATGGCAATCCGCCACAGCGTGGACGAGAAGCCATTGCACCCTGAGCCTCAGATTCTCCTGTATGACTTCAAACTGACATCTTGAAAGAAAAGGAGGGGGGAAAAGATGCAAAGTGTCTTTCAATCAAAATCTTCTTTGTAGCTGCATGAAAGGCGCTGTGAAGGAATGGAAAGTTGGGAGTCGAGTCTGTCTGGAATTGTACCCTTTCCTGCACGATGCTTACTTTTAAGAAAGTGAAGTGAACCGAAGCGTCCAGCTGTGAACAGAGATCATTAATAGAGAACAGATCAAAGTTTTGCATTAGAGTCGAAAACTAAAAGCGCAGAGGCTGCAAAATCTAGATTATGTCTTTTTTTCAAAGGTTTTAAATGTTTTTAGACAGTTTCTTAGATGTAGGCTTTGTGTTTTTTATTTGCACAATAGAGAATGCAAATGAAGATCTCAGTGGGGCTGCATGATTCGACAATTGTGGCTTTTTAACATTTCTCTCTCTCTCAAAAAATAAATAAATAAAAAACTACAGTCTTTTGATTCGCAAAACACAGTAATCCGTCAGATCCATGTAGCGTGTTTTTTGAACTACAGGGACTTTTATGTCCAGTTTATCAAATCTTTTTGTCGTAAAATGCTGCTTTGCATGTCTAAATTTGTTTTTGGTACTTGTGTTTGATCTGCAAAGATTTTATCTCTGTTCTTGATGAGTTCAACTATAAAAATCTCATTATAAAATTATAAATATTTATAAGCTTAAAATGATTTGTACACACTGCTGTTCATGTTTGGGGTCGGTAAGACTGCATTTTTGTTTTTGCAATTACATAAATACATTAAGATAGAAAGCGCTCACCGGCCACTTTATTAGGTACGCCTGTCCAACTGCTCGTTGATACAAATTTCTAATCAGCCAATAACATGGCAGCAACTCAATGCATTTAGGCATGCAGACATGATCAAGACGATCTGCTGCAGATCAAACCAAGCATCACAATGGGGAAGAAAGATGATTTAAGGGACTTTGAAGTGGCATGGTTGTTGGTGCCAGACAAGCTGGTCTGAATACTTCAGAAACTGCTGACCTGGAATTTTCATGCACAGCCATCTCTAGGGTTTATAGAGAATGACCTAAAAAAAACAGAAAATATCCAGTGAGTGGCAGTTCTGTGGGCGAAAATGCCTTGTTGATGTCAGAGGAGAATGGCCAGACTGTGTCGAGCTGATAAAAAGGCAACAGTAACTCAAATAACCACTTGTTACAACCAAGATACTGCAACATTCAGACGGTTGGGTCAGAATTTGCCATGAACAACGTGAAAGCTTGGATCTATCCTGCCTTGTATCAACAGTTCAGGTTGTTGGTGGTATAAGGGTGTGGGAAATATTTTCTTGGCACACTTTGAGCCCATCAGTACCAATTCAAATTCGTGACCAATTCGTGTCAATGCTACAGCCTACCTGAGTATTGTTGCTGACCATGTTTATTCCTGTATGACCACAGTGTGCCCATCTTCTGATGTCTACTTCCGGCAGTATGATGCTCCATGTCATAAAGCATGAATCATCTCGGACTTGTTTCTTGAACATGACAAAGAGTTCTCTGTACTCAAAATGGCATCCACTCTCACCAGATCTCAATCCAATAGAGCACCTTTGAGATGTAGTGCAACGGGACTTTCGAATCAAGGATGTCCAACCGACAAATCTGTAGCAACTGCGTGATGCTCTCATGTCAATATGGACTAAAATCTCTGAGGAATATTTTCTATACCTTGTTAAATCGATGCCACGAAGGATTGAGGCAGTTCTAAAGGCAAAAGAGGGACCAACCCGGTACAAGTAAGGTGTACCTAATAAAGTGGCCAGTGAGTGTATATTCTATTTTTTTTTATTGTAAATGCAGCATTACAAAATACATTTAATAATCTTACTGACCCCCTCAACTTTAAGGGCAATTGTACTGTACATTTTTGTGCGACAAATCATACCCATGATGCCAGGTACTGGCATTGCAGTTACCAGGATTTTACCATTACAAGGCGTGAGTGAGCTAAAATGGGCATGAAAGAAAAGTGGTATTATTGTCTTAGTTTTGTACTTTTGCCTCACAAGAATCTCTTCAGTTCTAGCTAATTGTGACAAAACACTTCTGCCGATTCAAAATAAACTGAAAAAAAGCAAGCACTGGAATCATGGCCACAAAACCGAGGTAAGTACTGAACTGTAATTTCAGCATACCATTACATCCCAAATATATAAAGAAAAATAAAGAAGTAATAATTGATTTATTCACTTGAAACAGAACGACTTAATTTCCTAACAGAATGAGTCTGAGAATTACTCGAGAGATGGAAAGAGATTCTGCTTCTGAATCAGATGACAGATGTCTACCACAGCTCTCAATCAGATGTTCAATAACTTTCATTAAAAAAAAAAAAAAAAAACACAAACAGATACAGCAACAACAAACAGTCGCTCCACATACAGCTCAAACTAATAAACGCCAGTTGGCTGGAGTTCAAACTCAGATCATCTCTACATGAGTTTATTAGGTTTAAGGAGTAAATCAATCTGCATTTTAGATTAAGGCTTGTTGGAGGATTTCGTTTCATGTCGGATCAAGACAGAAATGTAAAAAGTAGTATACATTCACAGGCCACTTTATTAGGTACACCTGTCCAACTGCTCGTTAATGCAAACTTATCAGCCAATCACATGTCAGCAACTCATTGCATTCTCTGTAAACATGTAGGCATGTCTAGGCATGTAGACATGGTCAAGGTAATCTGCTGCAGTTCAAACCAAGCATCAGAATGGGGAAGAAAGGTGATTTAAGTGACTTTGAATGTGGCATGGTTGTTGGTGACAGATGGGCTGGTCTGAGTATTTCAGAAACTGCTGACCTACTGGGATTTTTGTTCACAACCATCTCTAGGGTTTACAGAGAATGGTCTGAAAAAGAGAAAATATGCAGTAAGCGGCAGTTCTGTGAGCACAAATGCCTTGCTGATAACAAAGGTCAGGGGAGAATGGCCAGACTTATTATAGCTGATAGAAAGGCAACAGTAACTCAAATAACCACTTGTTACAACCGAGGTTTGCAGAAGAGCATCTCTGAACACACAACACGTCTAACCTTGAGGCGGATGGACTACAGCAGCAGAAGACTACACCGGGTGCCAGCCTCTTGTCAGCTGAAAACAGGAAACTGAGGAAACAATTTGCACAGGCTTACCAAATTGGACAATATAAGATTGGAAAACCAATTGACCAGTCAACGCCACAGCCTACCTGAGTATTGTTGCTGACCATGTCCATCCCTTTATAACTACAGTGTACCCATCTTCTGATGGCTACTTCTAGCAGAATAACACACCATATATTAAAGCGTGAATCATCTCAGGCTGGTTTCTTGAACAGGGCAATATGATCACTGTACTCAAATGGCCTCCACAGTCACCAGACTCAATCCAATAGAGCACCTTTGGGGTGTGGTGGAACGGGAGATGAGAATCATTGATGTGCAGCTGACAAATCTGCAGCAACTGCATGATGCTATCATGTCAATATGGACCAAAATTTCGGAGGAATATTTCCAGTACCTTGTTGAATCCATGTCATAAATGATTAAGGCAGATCTGTAGGCAAACGTGGGGCCAACCACTTGTAAGGTGTAATAAAGTGGCCTGTGGGTGTATGTGTAGGTTTTAACAGGGTGAGCTACAGTAGATTATACATGTATGTAGAGATTTGTGGTATTCAATTATTTACTGTTTACCCGTTCCAGAATTATCTATATTTGATATCATCTGAATACAATCAGAACAACCTTTAAAAAACTTGAAAGCAAAGTAAAGGTTTATCTAAAAATATATATTCTGTCGGATTTGATTCATACCCATCCTTTATTTACCCTCCTCCCAGAGAAGCTTGCATTTAAAATTAAAAGAACATAAAGAAAGTAAATAAAGATCTATTTTTATTTTTTTGGCCAACCGTTTAAAATCCTGAAAGCTGCAATGTATGATTAAAGCTTGCTGTTCACATCCAGTTGAATCATCTGGTTTTAAATGGTATGCTGGTTAAAATGCAGGTTAATTTTAGTACATTTGGTTAATCAAACTCTTTATACCATATGTCCTGAATCTAGGTCGGTGACCTCTGATCTGCCTCTGATGTCCCACACTGAACAGATAAGCCTCCAGCGTCTGAGTCACGCTGTTTCTAACCTAAATCCAGAAAGCCTCCTCTGCATCAGAATAGCGCTGAGAAATCGCTATAGTAATGGGTTGTATGCTCATTGCATTGCTTTGCATTTGTTGTTATTTTCTTTCAAAAAGAATGGATTACAGCTGGCGGCGATGAAATCGTGCAGGATTTTATCAAAGCTTTGCAAACACGTACTATTCCATACATTATTTACGCAGATCAGAGGGAAACGTGACCATGAATATTCATTAGAGTTTGAAGCAACATTTTTTTTAGTATAGTAAACATCAACTTGGACCTCAATTGAAAATAAATAAATGAGTAAAAACATATCACCAACAGAATCTAATTCAAAACACCAAGTAATTTAAAATATAAATAAAATATTTCACCAATTTATATAAACATAAATAATGTTCAAAACTCAAAGCATGTGGGAAGATTCTCTATTTTAAAGGTGCCATAGAACGCATTGATACAATATCTGAAATTGTTTTGATATCTACCTAGAATCTGTGTTTTAGGAAGAGGAATTTTTTAGCATTTTCTCCCAAGCTTATTGTTTTTTTAGTTTTCTCTGTTGTTTTCAATGGATATGCCGCAGTTTTTAAATGCCATGAGCGCTTGACAGTGCTCCGACAGTTGGAGAAGTGCTCACAGCTGTGTGAGTGCTGCCGTTTTCAGCTGCACAAAAAAAAAAAAAACTCTTCAGTGGAAATGTCAATAAAATTCTCCAGAATTGTTTTTTTTACAAATGTTAAGACCCATACTATTTACTCTATAAGATAAAAAGCTCAAATTTGACCATATTTGGAAGGGTTGTGAATAATCATGAGGTTTGCATTGACATTTCGGAGCTCATGTCAGTACCTACAGATGTTTATTTGAACAAATTGAGTAGATTACTTGTCAAATCAAAATCTTTTTAATTTTATTTCAGCTTGAAGGAGTGAGTGAGCTGTCTTTATGCCACCAGAAATCAATTTTGCTCCTGCATTGTGGATGAAATACAAGCTAAAAAATAAATATATTCAACAAAAGAGGCAGACAGAGATGTATTTAGAGTTGTAACTTGTACGTTTGTGCAACATACATGACATGACACAGACCAGAATTAATATCAAAACACTTATATTCTGGCATTAAACCTTTAACTACTTGCTCTACCGAATGGTTGACCATATTTTGACTGTTTTAAATAATGACTGTTAAAGTCATTTAAAGAATGACTGCTTTAAATAATGTTTTACACTGCACAGCATTGCTGGTTAACAAAAAAAATTGTAATTATTTAGTAGTAAAATTGTAAATATTTATTGTCCAAAAAATATATATATATTTTAAATGAGAATCTGACATATGTTCTGTTATACTTCAATAAATAAGGATGATTTATTCAAAAATGTTTTATTTTAAATATATTTTTAAATAAATTGGTCTTACACTTCATATTTTTTAGTTTTTTCATAGTATATGTTTTTATTCTTGTACTTTTATCATAAACCGACATATCTACCATTTGGTAGATGTTGATATTTTAGAAATTATGTGATGTGTTAAAAAAAATGCATTGAGTGTTTCAACTAGCGACATTAGGAGTTAATAAATGCAATCCAAATAAAATGTCTTGGTGGGGCAGTTAAAGGGCTAACGTGTGTTTGTTCCTTCATTATAAATGTGCACATGCATCTGTTACCTCATTACAAACATACAGGGCAAATTTCACAATATACATATTAAACTAACAAAAGATTCACTTAAATTTACATTTAAACAGACTTTTTTTGGGGGGGGGGAGACATTATAATCCTTAAATCCCTTATTTTGCCTTTTGATAAGCTGTGAACAGATGAGATGGCTGTCTGCTTAGTCTTCCTTAAAGCCTGTCCTATTTCCAGAATAGGCGCCCCAACATAAAATTAAGATAAAATAAAAAACAAAAAGACAAATATCATTGATCTAATCTCACTAATAAACATAGAAGCCAATCAAATGCAGCCTGGAGGCATGCATTTGAATGATCCCGTGTGGAGTGTCACAGTCAGAGTTTTGCTCAAATTGGCCGACTTTAAACAAAGATTTTACATGTATGGAATTCGCATGAGAACAAAAAAAAACAACAGTGTTTGCGGCTCATAGTATGTAATTTCTATATACCTAGCTCTAAATATTTAACCATGTCAAGGTAATTGAATTCCTTCACCAAAGACAACCAGGAAAACAGAATCCAATTCAAAATGCAAAAGTAAGCGCTTTCAAAATAATAGAGCCTTTTAACCACCAGTAGAAGATTAACAAGCCAGAATTAAATTCAAATCACACCAATTAGCGTCTTTACCAGAATAGACCTATAAAACCCAGGATTTTACTTGCTTGTTAAGTTCTCTCCACTGAATCTGAAAAAAGCTTTTTTAAATGCTATGGGATTAGCCTCAATAGCTAACAATGTAAACCTTGCCATTGAGTATTTTTTATAACAAACAGCTAAAAATTCTTGTGCAAAAGTAAATAAGCCTTCATTAACATCATACCCAGATACATTATGAAGAAAATTAAACGAAAGTGTCAGACATATTGTGCATTTAACATGCAAATCAGAATTGTTTCAATGCACAGTAATGGTTTTTATAGCCATAACAATATTATTTTAACACAATTTTCAAGGATTCACTCAAAAAGCTTGCTGGAAGCCCATTTAAATGCATTCAGCCTGTTTATTCAGTATGTCCCCATAAGTGAAGTGCAAACCCTGAGAAAACATAAAGCTGTTGTTTTTCCTCTTAGGGACACTCTCAGCCAGAGAGCATGATGGGAAATAATCTGCTATATGTTTTCTCCCATTTTCTCTGCCTTGGTCTATGTGTAGCCTGACGTCAATTTGTGGATTAGGATGTTTTCATCTCTTTCACTCCCTCCTGCCTTAATAATCTAAAAGCTGCTTTCCCAGCAAGCAAAACAGCGACATGTGTAACGAAATCAAAAATCCCCAACCCAGACAGAGAGTGATTTATTTTTGATTTGTATCTTTGGAACATTGTTACTCTATATTTTTCTGAATATATTTACAGAAAAAGAAGGTGCGGCATTGAAAGTGTTCCACTTGAATCGTCTTCTTTCAGTTATTAGACAAATTTAATTATATTCTGTATTCATAGTGGAACAAATAAATAAATAAAAATCCTTAGGATAAATTGCACCAAAATTTATATTTTCACATTATACCGATATAAATAAATGACCTCTAATTATGGAACATTTAAAGTAAAATATACTTCATAAATTGATGAAATTTTACATTCATAAAGAATTTTTCTACATTACACATTATGCAAAAAGCTATTTCAAATATATGCTTTACAATAATTCTATGATATATATGTATATATATATATATATATATATATATATATATATATATATATATATATATATATATATATATATATATATATAGGGCAACAAATAACAACCTGACTTTTAGTTGATCATTTGGAAAGAAGGTTGAGGGTAGATTTTTCCGATAAATGATCTATTGCACTGCATCCAAATCATCACAAATACTGCAGATGACTTTATTAATAAGTTATTTGAGTCATTGCAGAGATGTATGGATGCAGTCCACAATATTAATTACTTTCCCTCTGCACCATGACTTTTGGCTAAGCGAAGTCAGACCTTACTGTCCTAAATAAATAATTAAAAATCAAGACATGATTATATTTTATTTTTGTAAAATAAGTGTAGTCTAAAGGATCCTGCCTTTCATATAAGCCACTTCTGATACCAAATGATCAAGTTATTATTTGTTGTTCCTAAAACTTGTATAGGCAACAAGACTTTTATCAGGTAGTGTATAAGGACCAACAGAGCCAATAATCCTGAATGGTGATTGAGGGAATCATAAGATGTTCTTCTCCAATTTGAAAGAATGTCCAACAGTAAAACACAATGACAGCGACAGGGCACAATTTACATCTTCTAGGATGTATAACAGTGATAAACAAGCCACACAATCCATATTTACAGCATAACACAAAAAAAAAATGCTGTGGAGAAATTGCTCATGATGCCTGTCTAAGCGAAAACAGCTCGTCTCCTGCTGATCTGCTAAAAAAGTAAAGCTAGGGACTAAAATGTCATCAATACTGGTCTGTCATGACGAGGGACAGCAGTCCTGAGGGTTTGCGTATGATCCGAATCATTACTCATCCTTCAACTGAGAAAACAACACGCACACGCTACAGCATTTACAGGTTTAGAAAAGACCCATGGAACTAATGGCATTATCTGCTAGATATAATGTAACTGCATTAAGTGTAATTTGATCATAGATCTGAAAAAAAAATCCTAAACTGAACTGACCTAAATTGCTCTCTTAATGCAGTAAAGCCTCTTTAAAGTAGGTTTCTATTTTTCTTTTTTTTTCTAGTTATTGTGAGTCACTGGTTTAGTAGAAGCATTTATTATATAGTAGTCATTACTGTACATTTATTCATTACTTCACCAGCTAACTATTTATATACTTCCCTTTACGAAAGCTAATGTTTATGTGCAGTTACAAATGGTCTTAGATAATATACCAGAATAATCTTGTTTATGACAGAAACAAGAAAATAAATAATAAACAAAAAATTTAATTCAAATATAAAAAGCGAACTATGGGTATGTTCAATGCACTTAAAAACAGAGAAGTTTAACACTTTAGTTTAAGCAACAATTCACCCTTCTAACTAGTGGCTTATTACCAGCCAATTATTAAGATATTAGTATTTATATAGCATGATTATATTCTACAATTCTACCAAATGCCTAAATTCAACAACTAACTAACTAATAACAAGTAATAACAAGCAGTTAATTAGCAGTTTGTTGAGCTAATAGTCTTAGGCCATGTCTGCACATCCATGGATATTTTTCTAAACAGATTTTTTTCTGACCTTCGTTTAAAAAAATATATATAAATCTCAGTTCACAGAAAACATATTATAATGCACTTCCATAGCCATGCCAGATTATCAGGTGGTGATAAAAGCAATATGTTGTGCTCAAACCAAAAGCAGAATCAAGTAATCACTTGAGTGAGTTACATACACAGTCAATGCAAATGCGAGGAAAGAGGCGATTAGGGGGTATTGAGTGGAATGCATGGCTCAGAATGTGTGATGGTGCGTTCACACCAGAAGTGGATAAGGCATAGATCGTCAGCGATTTACATGGTAAATTAATGCAAAGACACAAATAGACATCACGGGATGCGATTCGTGTGAATGAAGCATCACGTGTTGACCACTTCGTGATCGAGTTTCTTTTATTTTTACTTTAGCAAACATTCGCGCCACGTTAACCAATCATGAGCTTGCTCTTATAGGGGCGTGATTATGACGTAGTGCCTGTTGTTGGTGTTCTGAGGGGAAATCCTCTTTCTGACACCAGACAACCGTTCTTTAAACTGGGCTCGGTTCAGTCAGAAGCACCGCTGAAAGCCTCCATCATCAAGGTAAAGTTTCTGAACAAGTTGATGAACTCATAGAGCTGGGTGCACCTCTGAAAGGATTTAATGGACTTAAACGAATCTACACTATTTTTCAGCCTTCCCAAAGAACATAAACACAGCTATTCTCTAAATAAAATCCATGTTAGCCATTTAGCAATGAAGCTAGATTTACAGAGCAGACAAAAGCCCTGCCCATGATGCAAATCCGCATATATTGTCAAGTAAATTTCAAGCGAAAATGAAGGAAGTGAAAATGTTAACGCGTCCATTCATGTGCGAATAGCGCGATTTATCTGCACGTGCCATGTCTACTTTAAACACAGCATAACACGTTTATCACATAATCATTTTCAAATAATTCAACTTGAGCTGAAAATTTTCATGAGGAGAAAAACATCGTAAACTAGAACTAGAGCAGCAAAACCACACTTTATAGTGTTTCTGAAAATCTTTACCCTGGCCAGAATTTTTAAAAAGTTGACTGCAGAGTTGCACTTGGATAATCAGGTTTTCACTCTTGGGCTTGCTTGCTCTGGCACCCACGTTTTTTATATAAGTGACTACATTTACAATAGACACCTGTACCTGTCACATCACTTGAAATCAACTCAAATAAACCGAAAGTAAGTTTCCAGTTCGTTTGCTTTGACAGTGACGTCTTTGTCAAATAATTCTAAGTACTTAAGTTGTACCCATGTGAGACCCCCAGGCAAATTTGAAATTCAGTATTTATTTTAAACATTTCAAGGAGTTGTAGTATTATAACTAACAGATACACCTTACAGACTTACAACAATGATTCTTGAACGACTTTCAAACTATTCGTTATTCAGCAGGTCCCAGGATGTTTGCAAACAAAAATGCAGATGTCGATGCAAGTGACTTGGCAGGAGAGTGCAGGGCTCGTTTGCATTAAAATCCTTAACCAAAAAATCCCTCAGTTTAAGGTTAAGGGTACCCTTAGTAAAAGTTGGTTAGCAAGGAGAACAAAAAGAAAAGAAGATCGACTAAAGCAGTTTAAGGCTGCCATTAAGACAAGCATTCGTGGTTTGTTACAATCTATTAACGTAACTATAGCAACTGCGGTACCCATCACCGTATGTTGCCAGAAACTACAGTAGTAAAACACTTACAAAAAAGGCACTTAAGTAAGGGTGACAGATATGAAGTTTGTTGCAACCATCTTAATGAAATCCGCTACATCAGATTTTTCTGCCTCAGGGACACCCTTAAGTTAAATTACAGAAGGACTTTCATGCAAGCGGCCACAAGTGGCAATTGTAGATGACGTCACTTGCAGAGAAAGCATGGTTGCCTGAGCATGCAAGTCTGAGCCTGCAAGCCTGAAGGTGCAAGTGCAAATCTGCAGGCAGACTCTTTTGAAAAAGTTTTGGTTTTAATCACCCATTATGGACCAATAGCCAAAATCACTAAAAACTAAACCAGTTTGGAAAATGCATGTTTTTGTGTTGACAGCCTCAATAGCATAAATTGAACACTGAAATAAAGTGAGACTATTTTTTCTTCTTAAATTTTGCAAAAGTTTAGCAAACAGACAATGTTAAAATGATCCCCATTGACTGATCCATGAAAAACAACAAACAATTATATTTTTTATAATATGGATGCCAGCCTGCTCTTGCTAATCTTGCTAGACTTGCATACTCATGATATAACTGTGTTGTTCATTTATATTTTTGTTATTTACTCAAAGATGAAAATACTGATGTTTTGTTAATGAACAGACAAAATGTGATAACTGTTTTCGGTATTTAGTGTTCCATAAATGTACCCAAAGTTTTATAGTGTAGCTTCTAAAGGGAAACCCTGCCTTTACATGCCTGCTTCAAACCTTAAAGTTCCCAGGGTCTAAAATAAAGCCTGTTTCATGGACAAATCCCAACTTCTTTTACCCATGGCATTTGTCTTGCATTAAAAATGGCCCACTCCAGAGACATATCCTAGCAGAATGTGATAACACACACTGCCAAAATGGTAAAGGCCAAGGTAAGTTCAGTTGCTATTATGCAAACCCTGTAGATTTGCTCTCATCTGCATCACTCTCGAGAGGACACATAAAGAACAGGACATTTGGGATAATGGGCAGAAACCCTCTCTATTATTTGTACTCTGGGAGTTTTAAGTCCTCAGAGTTTCTCTCTCAGGAATCCGAAGCAGCCAAGCACTAAGTCAACTTCGCACTAAAGCCATTTCTCGGTGTTAATAAAATATGTTAATGGCCTCACACCATTTTTCCTTTCCTTTACTTAGCACCATAACGGCTCTCCCAAGACAACGAACGAATTGTTTAATTTTAGGTTTATCTATTTACCTACAAGCTTAATCTAGACAATGTGACATGTTGTTAAGCATATGGTGGCGGCAGCAACTAGAAAAATTAAATCACAGTTTTACTTAGGAAATTGTTTTCTGAAAAAGGAGAATATATTATTAAAAGAAATATGGGATGGTGAGGTTGATATGAAAAATGCTGGCTCCTGCATTATTTGCATATAGCTTGTAACAGGACAAAAAAAAAAAAAAAAAAAAACTTAAATAAAAATAATATCTTAGATCTGTGCAATACATCAAAAAGAATTTAAAATGTGCAAATGTGCATATTGCAATATACTGTACATATCTCAATGATTAACAATAAACGAGAGATTTAATGCAAAAGTAACTTAATGGATGTTGAAAAATAAACAAGCAATACAGCCATGTCAAAGGGATAGTTTACCAATATTTGAAATTTACCTCAGCATTTCTCCTCTCTCAAGTGGTTCTAAAGTTTTAGGAGTTTTTCTACTGTTGAACACAAAACAAAATATCCTGAAGAATGCTGGGGGCAAAGCAGCCATTGACATAAAGAGTAGGAACAAAAAATACAGTGAAGTGAATGGCTATTTTTTATTAGCATTTATTAATGAATCTTCCTGTGTGTTTAAAAATGAAATAAATAAATAAAAAAACTCCAAATAAAAATATTGGAACAAGTGGGGGATTAGTAAATGTTGACTGATTTTTCCTTTTTGGATGGATGATGTTAACCAATTTGGCATCATACGATGTCTAATGTGAAACATTACATCGTCATCGTTGACGGCAATGAATTAATTATTTATGAATAATTCAATAAATCATAACAGAATAATTTTTTGTAGCCTACCGTTTCAACTGCCTGACACACATGGTTTTTGTTTTACCCATAACCAAATCATAAATAAAGATAGGTTACACACAAATTACCACCTGTCAATCACTTTTTTGCTGGAATCTGGCATGAAGAGGCAGAGTGTTCTGTGTCATTATAATGGCAAACTTGGTTGGTAAAAAAAGGTGTTGTCAATAGTTTCTGAAGACAATCACCTATATCATCTTTAATGCGTGACGTAAACCGATTTGCTTTCTTTATGTCTACATGACATGCTGTAACAATTGCCAAGTAAAGCTCCATACATCATGTAACCACCTGTAAACCAACCACAAGCGCAAGTCTACAGCACAATGGCAGCTACAAAATCTACAGAAACGCTAAATAATTGAATAATCATCACACCAAACAGTCCTCAGAAGCATTTAAAATAACATTTTAATTCATTGTGTATTGTTAGCATCTAAAAAAATTCAATGTTAAGTTGCAGCTGTTAACAAATTATTCACAATCACACAACACAAACATATTAAGCAAACTGCCATCATAGCAATTTAAGTGGAGTGAGCGTAATTAAATTAACTTCTGACTAAGTGTCTAAGAATTGTTTTGCTTTTTGCAATGTTAATTATGCAAATGAAACAAGCAGCAGATTTGTTTCAGGATAAGCTATTATACTTTTGAAAACCTAATACAGCCTTGCCATGTTATGGTTTTAATTATCTAATATTTTTAAGGCGTTTACTGACCTTGAGATTGCCATATGGCTCCTCCAGTCCTTTCTGTGGTTTGACTTCCTGGTTAAGGTCACATGACTATAAAACGGATTTTGTGATGAATAGGACCAATGCTACGGTACATTTTGAATTTTGATTTTTTTTTTTTTAATATAAGTAATGAGGTTTAGCAAAACTAGGCTTTTTGAAGAATTAAATAAATAAATAATAAAATTTCATGCAAATAATGTACATACAAATAATATGTAAATATTATAATAGCAAATAGCAAAATAGCAGCATATTTGTTTTTTAGGATAAACTAGTACACTTTTGACAACTTAATGTTAATTCAATTACCTAATATTTTAAGGTGTTTACTGACCTTTTTTAAAAAAAAAATTATTGCAATTTTAGAACACAGAACATATGAAGGCAATAACAACATTATATTAACATCCAAACAAATGGTCCGTGTACGTTGCGTTCATTCGATTTTTGATCTTAAACGAAATTTAAAAAACGAGGAAACGGCCGTTTTTCGTTTTTTTATTTGGCTACAAAAAAATTAAATAACTGATTTTGGCTCGATTTTCTTTTTTTGGTTTAGGGTAGGAAAACGGATAAATGACTTTAAAATTCATTATCCACATGTAGGCGGTTCTAAAACGCCCATTTCCTCTGATTGGTCAATCAAATCTGGGCTCCTGACGTCGCCTTCAAAATAACAGTCCTGTAGTCTTCGTCCTCTGCGGATCAGCACACAGGCATTTAATATATTATATTTAATATATAATATATTAGCAGTATTATTAGACATTTATCATTACAATTTATCATTACTATTATAGTTCGCCGCCAAATTTGCTGCTATGCACCTGATACTGAGCAAAAGATTTGAGAGCAGCACTTGGTTTGCACGATTGTTTCCAAGCTAGGCCTATATAATAGTAATAATAATAATAATAATAATAATTATTATTATTATTATTATTATTATATAGTTTTTATTGTTTAGTTTTTATTTTTATAGTTGTTAGCAGGGCCAGAAGAGTTCATTGGAATACACACACATTTTCTCTCACGCAGCAAGCCAATTCCTTTCGAGACTTTTGCTGGATTAATGTCGAGTACCTGTAAATTAACAGTTTTCAGTATTTTGTGATTTTTTTTTTATTTTTTTTATTTATGTATTAATTTATATTGTCTGGGCTGGTGTTGTATATTATGCTACAAAAACTTTGTAATAAACTGTCAGTGCATTTTCTGTTATTTTATCAATTTATCTTTAGCCTATAAGCTGGACATCTTACTACAGATATGAGGGAGGCGCAGCTAGGCGCCGCTTTTCACTTTGGCAGCAGCTGCAGGTGATGAGAATGATGCAAGTAGAATCAAACTGTCAAAGAGAACGATGATCTTAATTTTTTTTTGTTTAAAATAACTGTTTAACATAATACACTAAATTTACATATCATTTTAACCACATACTAGAACATAGGCCTATGCCTGATTCATCCATTGCTTATGCATAAATTATACAAAAACATATAATTATAATTATTAATTTTTTATTTACCAAATCTGAGCTCCTGACCTCGCCCTCAAAATAATAGTCTTGTAGTCCTCTGTGGATCAGCACCCAGGCATTTAATTATTATTATTTGATATATATTATTAGACATTTATCCTTACAATTTATCATTTAAAAAAAAGTTATAGTTTGCAGCCATTTTTGCTGCTATGCACCTGATGCTGAGCAAGATTTCCGAGCACGACAGTTTTACGATTGTGATCTGCACCGAGGAAAAGGCAGATGACATAATTCGTAAAATAATAACTTTAAAATGTAAATGTTTGTAATACAGAAATTACAGTGAGCATAGGCCTATAATTAAATCCTTATTAGCAAAACAATTCATCCACAGCACTGTATAGCAGACCGGCCCTAACAAAAAAAATACACTTCATATAGGCTTTTTTTGTTGGAAAGATGAGCTTTTTGGAACGAATTTTGTTTGGTATAATTTGTATAAGCAAGATATCTTAATTTTAATGTATTTTTTGTTGGCCAGTTAACTACAAACAACAATATTTGAGGTCCCCTATATAGGCCTGGCTTCAGTGCCAAAACACAAAATTGTTTGTTAAATAAAATAATAATATAAATAAAATTAAAGTGAAATATTCACAATTTCAGAGTAGCCTAAATTAAACTGTATTGGCTATTAATATCAAAATCATCCATTGCGGCTGTCAGTTTCGGTTTAATTCCGTGATTTGAATGAGCCAGGACAGCCTTACAAACTCTTTGCAGCAATGAAGGTATTCCCCGGTTAACTCAGTTTGAAAAAATATACAGAATTTGTATTGAAGCCTGTATGAATGCACTGATAACTGTACGGTTCTATACCACCTTAAATGATATATTGATGTCCAAAGAATAGAAGAAGAGTAAAAAGGTCAGACACAAGTTATTATGTTTAAACAATGTATTAATTTCTTTATGATTAATGTGTAAACATAATCATCACAATACAAATCAAACAAAATAGCATAGGCCCACGTAAATGGTAAACAATTATCACATAAGAATGACAATAATTTTAATACTGAGAAGTTGTAATATAGTGATGAAACAAGTCCCATAGTTTTAGAGAATAAGTCCACCTTATAAACAGGAGGTCCAGCGATCACTTCAGCAGACGATCCGTGGACATTATGCAACATTTGCCGGGATCGTAGCTATATTTTCATATGCCATGAACGTATAATGTAAAATGAGGAGTTATTGTGTTAAAACAAGTTATCAGATGAAGTTAAATGTTGCTGTAAATTTTTATGCAGTTGCAGGTGATTGTGTATGTGTGTGGTTATAAAGTTATGTCAAACTCCGAAGCAAATCACACCACATCTTCTTCTCATCTGATAAGATTCAGTCAAACTGCTTGCTCTTGGAATGGTGTGGTTGTAATCTTGTTGGCTATAATTCTTTAAACTGTCGACTAAGCATCGCGATGTGCACTTGTCTTTTCCTCTGTTCCTCTTCCGTTACTGTGTCAAATACATTCATTGAACTCGCGAGCGGACCTCTAACCACGCCCACATAATAACATAACAGGTAAAGAATAAATGTACAGTTCGAAAACAGAATAATTAAACAATCTTTTGTAAAGAATTATAGTTATATACAAAAACATATGCCTGAGTGCACTTACAAAACAATTAAAAATCTTATATTCTTGAAGGAGCCGTGTTTGCTTTTTTTTATGAACAACATCCTCCAAACTTGTGCAGTAAACTCATTGTGAGAGATTGCGCGTGTCTGGCCACGATGAAAGATTTTTATATCCAAATTTGTGCCAGTTTGTCAAGATACACATTTTTAAAACACCTTATTATTTTTCAGAACGTAGATGACGTTTGCATAAGCAATGACTGATCCTATCACCTGATCCACCCGATTAAATAAAAATGTAGACTTTAGCGCTTAAAAAATACTCCCATATAAGCTATGTAACTCTTGCGAATTCACGGAGTAAACTGCTGAGCTCTACAGTAAATCTATTATTAATGTAGCGTAAGTAATAAATTTTAAAGTGTTGTTTTGAAATATATTTCTTTGTTATTGAAAAAAGCCAGAGAGAATGGTAAAAAAAATACATTTTGACTATTTAATTTTGTAATATCCAAATAAAACACAAAAGGCAGTGTTATATGGCCAATTAAAGTATTTCATTAATATTCGGCTGAATTTAAGCTTTCATCCTTACATGTACGCATATCTATCCATCTCTCGCTTTCTCTCTTTTTTTCCTCTCTAGGCTATATAGCCTATGCGCACACACACACACACACACACACACACACACACACACACACACACACACATAAAGAAAGAGAGAGAAAGAGAGAGAGAGAGAGAGAGGCAAAGACTATAAAGGGACTTTGATATATGTATTTGATATACATATATATATATATATATATATATATATATATATATATATATATATATATATATATATATATATATATATGTTAAATAGGTCTAGTTTTAATTACATCACAATAATACGTGAAAATAATCACGTATTATAAAGCTGCGCCTAGCTCGGAAACAATAATGCAATGTGCTGCTCAGAAATGGCTTTATTTTGCTCAGCATCAGGAGCATAGCAGCAAGAAGTTTGGCAGTGACGTTAATTTAATGTCAAATAATTATACTGCTGTTTTTGTATAATTTATGCATATGCAATGAATGTATCAGGCATAGGCCTATGTTCTAGTATGTGGTTCAAATGATACGTAAATTTGGTGTATTATGTATATTAAACAGTTATTTTAAACGAAAAAAATAAAGATCATAGTTCTCTTTGGCTGTTGGATCCGACTCTTGCATCGTTCATTTATGGGACCTAATATCTGCTCTGTGGACTTTTGAAGTAATATAATGTTTAAGAAATAATATAGGCTATAGATAAATTAATGTAAACACAGTTTATTACAAAGTTTTTGTAGCATAATATACAACTCCAGCCCAGACAATGTAAATAAATACATAAATAATAAATAATAAAAAAGTAAAAATCACAAAATACTGTTAACTGTTAAAACAGATATTTTGTACTCGACATTAATCCAGCGAAAGTCTCGAAAGGAAGGCTTATTATTATTATTAGTATTATTATTATCATTATTATTATTATTATTACTATTATATAGGCCTAGCTTGGAAACAATCGTGCAAACCAAGTGCTGCTCGCAAATCTTGCTCAGTATCAGGTGCATAGCAGCAAATTTGGCGGCGAACTATAACAGTAATGATAAATTGTAATGATAAATGTCTAATAATACTGCTAATATATTATATATTAAATATAATATATTAAATGCCTGTGTGCTGATCCGCAGAGGACGAAGACTACAGGACTGTTATTTTGAAGGCGACGTCAGGAGCCCAGATTTGATTGACCAATCAGAGGAAATAGGCGTTTCAGAACCGCCTACATGTGGATAATGAATTTTAAAGTCATTTATCCGTTTTCCTACCCTAAACCAAAAAAAGAAAATCGAGCCAAAATCAATTTAATTTTTTTGTAGCCAAATAAAAAAACGAAAAACGGCCGTTTCCTCGTTTTTTAAATTTCGTTTAAGATCAAAAATCGAATGAACGCAACGTACACGGACCACAAATACATTATAAGTAGAAAAAAATAAATAAATAAAAACATACAATTATAAAAAAAAAAAAAATAAGGCTTTAAAATAATTAACAGTTCTTTTTGCTTTAGTGTTTTTGTTTCTTTTATCGAGCATAGGTAAAGACCGATTTCTATTTTAAAGTGAGTAAAATTAGGTTTTTTCAGTGCCCATTTACATTTATGAATAAAAAAAATGTCTATATATAATGAGCAAATTAACAATATGCCAAATTTTCAAGTTGACTGTATTAAGGTGTTTACTGACCTTGCCCTTCTTGGTTTGACTTCCTGGTTAAGGTCACATGACTATAAAATGGATTTTGTGAGGAATACTAAACTTCATTTGGTAAATGAATATGTTGAAATTGCAAAATAGGAGCAATGCTACTGTTCATTTTAAATATAGTTTTTTTTTTTAATATAAAAAATGAGGTTTAGCAAAATTAGGCTTTTTGAATATTTAAATAAGTAAATAATATAATTTCATGCCAATAATGTACATACAAATAATATGCAAATATTAAAATAGCAGCAAGTTTGTTTCAGGATATGCTCGTATACTTTTGACAACCTAATACAACCTTGCCATGTTACAAAAGTTTTAATTATGTAATATTTTAAGGTGTTTACTGACCTTTTTTTAAAAAAAAAATATTGCAATTTTAGAACGCAGAAAATATAAAGGCAATAACAACATTATATTAACATCCAAACAAATACAATATAAGTAGAAAAATAAAAAAATAAAAATATAAAATTATATAAAAAAAAAATTAAGGCTTTAAAATAATTAACAGTTCTTTTTGCTTTAGTGTTTTTTGTTTCTTTTATCGAGCATAGGTAAAGACCGATTTCTATTTTAAAGTGAGTAAAATTAGGTTTTTTCAGTGCCCATTTACATTTATGAATAATAAAAAAAATGTCTATATACAATGAGCAAATTAACAATATGCCAAATTTTCAAGTTGACTGTATTAAGGTGTTTACTGACCTTGCCCTTCTTGGTTTGACTTCCTGGTTAAGGTCACATGACTATAAAATGGATTTTGTGAGGAATACTAAACTTCAGTTGGTAGATGAATATGTTGAAATTGCAAAATAGGAGCAATGCTACTGTTCATTTTAAATATAGTTTTTTGAATATAAAAAATGAAGTTTAGCAAAATTAGGCTTTTTGAATATTTAAATAAATAAATAATATAATTTCATGCAAATAATGTACATACAAATAATATGCAAATATTAAAATAGCAGCAAGTTTGTTTCAGGATATGCTCATATACTTTTGACAACCTAATACAACCTTGCCATGTTACAAAAGTTTCAATTATGTAATATTTTAAGGTGTTTACTGACCTTGACCTTCTTGGTTGACTTCCTGGTTTAGGTAACATGACTATAAAATGGATTTTGTGATGGGTACTAAACCTTTGGTAAATTCATATTTTAAAATCGCAAAATAGGAGCAATGCTACTGTACATTTTGAATATTGATTTTTTTTTTTTTTTTTTTTGGAGTATTAAAGCATTTTTAGAAGTATAGAAGTTGAGCAGTAGTTTTTTTTTTTTTTTAAGTCAAGGAAATAAACCATATTATTTTATGTAAATAATGTATAAAAACATACAAATAATAATATATAAATGTTAAAATAGGTTAATAATTCCAGACAAAAAGAATTGAGTCATGTTACAGATAAGTTTAGAAAAAAAAAAAATATTTAGAAAACTTCATTTTTGGGGGTAAATACTAAATATTGCCTTTTGATTATTACACGGGCTTGATCCATCAGTTGATCCATGCAGCTAAATAGCTGTTCAAGCCAAAATGGAAGAGCAATAACTGCACTGTCAACAGAACAAAAGCAAATGCAATGATAAAAGCCAGCATACTTAAGACACAAAATGCACCAAGGCTAAAGCCAAAAAGATTTCATTCTTCTAAAATTGGCCAATCGCTTTCAATCCATTGCTTTAACTGTAAAGGAGGGGCACGGCTGCAAATCTTCAATAGAAAGTGCAATTTGCCAGATCGTTTTATGTTTGTGCTGTTGTCACTCTCGAATTAACACAGGGGTATTCAGAGTTAACATGGATGAGTCTTCGCTAACCTGAATTTGGACAGTCGAAAGCTAAGCAGCATAAAGAAGCTGTCAATTTTAGAACAGAAACCATAAATCGTCCATACCCTAATGATTTCCCTTTTTACTTGTCTAATCGTTTTATGCAAGCGGCGACTGAGGCTCCGTGCCAGTGGCCAACGATTGGTGGACAGAAAGGCTGGCACATTCTTCTTTCCTGCCAATATCTATTCTCACTTCCTCTGAGTCGAGCCCAGCTGTCACAGGCTGAGGGAAACAGGACAGAAGAAAGCTTCAGATCAGCTCACGCTCCTTCAATTCCCAACTAATACAGCCGACACAACCTTCCCTCAGTAGAAACTTACCTTGGGCCGTCAATAAAAAAAAAAGCTCTGTTTCTTACTAAAGGAGCAACATGAAGCCAATTTCCCCTGATCGTTTGACATATAAGAGTTTACTATACTATAAAAAATATATACTATAAGTTTCAGATCTCACATCTTTACTCTTAGTCTAAAAGTAGCTTATATGGAAGCCAATTTACTATTTCATGTGCTGTAGTGTGGCTAAACCCCACCTCCATAAGGGAAAATCAAGGCCTACTTTTGCACCACTGCCTGTTTAGATTTGCCCACAAAGTCACACTATTTTAGGGAAACAATGATGAGACAAAATGGTTTGCAGTGCCAAGATGTGTAAAAAACAATCCATGCATTTCCTTCCTTTTTAATTCCAATATTATAAACAGTGAAAGACCCAGACTGCATCAGTAACACTGTCAAAATGCTTAGTAGTTCCTCCATGTTGTCTTTTTCAAGACTGGGCAGAATTAGTTCAGTTCAGAGTGAACAAAAGGAGCTGCCGTTCACCGGCCGCCAGTGGGGAATGCAGACTGAACTTTAAAGCAACAGAAACTTCTGTTGCGATGAGGGCTGAACGAGCAGGGTGAAAAGAGAACCCCAGTTGCAGAGCGGTTGCTGGAGCTGGCGAGCGTGGAGGTTGAGGCTGGACTTAAAACAGCTGGTTGACTGCGCAGATCACAGGTAAGACGTCAAACAATGAACAAGTCTTTGACAGGACTAGACAAGACTAACAAACTGGTAACAGCAATGGTGAGAAGAACAGCACAGAGTATGTAGACACGTAATCACAATAATCTGGCAATCAGCCTCAAAAAAGATGTGTATAGGGGAGAATCAGATCAAAAGAGCAACAGGTGAACCGAAAACAGATCCTGACAGAGAAGCCCAGATCATACCTGACCCACAACAATCTTAACACAAATTGATTAAGTTGACTTATTCTTATACTTGATAGTTTCAGTTTACTAGAAAGTCAATGTTAAGCTGCTTTGACACAATCTACATCATAAAATTGTTAGCTATACCAGTGGATGTTTACTTCCAAGTCTAAAGTACTATGAATCTTGTGATTCAGCAAACATGCATAATCACATAAAAATAAATTTAATTTAATCTATAACACCATTCATCACTGCATTTGAAAATCTTTGGATTAAATAATTTTCAAAACACATTTGAACTCATTTAGAAATGGCTGTTCTGTGACATGGTTTCATGTACTGACCAATAAAATAACAGAAATGCATTTTCCATGTTTGCATCATAAGATTGCTCCATAAAAACATTGTTATAGGTAAGCAGGCGATAATTTGGCATGATAATAAGTATAATTGAAAAATTTATACAAGTATAGTAACAGTTGTTTACTTTATTTTTTACAAAATTACAGCGGTTAGCACTGTTGCCTCACAGCAAGAGGGTCACCAGTTTGAGTTCCAGCTGGGCCAGTGGGAATTTCTGTGTGGAGTTTGCATGTTTGCCCCGTGTTCACTGGGGTTTCCTTTGAGAGTATCCCAATGGTCAGTAACTGGAAGAACATCCACCTCGTAAAACATATGCTGGAACAGTAGGCGGTTCATTCTGCTGTGGCGACCCCTGATAAATAAGGAACTAAGCTGAAGGAAAATGAATGAACAAAAGTATTTTACTATTAAAACTTTCAATAAATGACTTGTAAATTGTAAAAGTGTCATGATTTAAATGTATTATGAATGCATTTTAATTACTTTATTACTAAAGCATAATCTATTCATTAAAGTGGAATCCAGAAAAATGTAACCAGGAAAAAAAAAAAAATCAATTTACGAGACAAAAAAAATAAAATATTTCATAGGGCCTGTTAATTCTACAACCCACCAAACCCATCTTATTTATTTACTTACTCCCAGGGCTGTTTATATTGAAATTGATATTTAGCAGCACCATATTGGTGTTTCGTAACATCTAATTTTTACGAGGTGGGTTGTTAGCCCAATGCTCAACCCCCAACATGGAGGACCCGGACATACACACATACACTACAGACAATTTAGCTTAGCCAAGTCACCTAGCACATGTCTTTGGACCTGTGGGGGAAACCGGAGCACACCTAATCTAAATTGTGTTTTCTGATGCGATCATTACCTCAAGTAAAAAGAAAATATGGATGTTTGAAAATAAATCATTATGTAAGCGACAGTTTGTTTGTATAATTAGCACTTATTATATGCATTTCCTCTTCTTGTTGAGTCACTTTAGACAAAATCATCTGCTAAATGACTACATGGAAATGTAAACAGAAGTGGACAAAATCTATTTTAAAAGGCAGTACATGACCACTTTAAATCTCAAGACCGGGTCAATTTTGAATCCAAACACATAAAAGCCTGTACATCTGTTGCTGATGTATAAGATGCCATAGAGAGCCTCTCAAGAGACTGCATGGCCACCTGAGCTACGACCCTGGGTTCTCTCAATAATACTGTAGGTGGAGCTGTAATCATAGGCCACATTAACCTTGGAATAAAAGCAAAATGGTGCAGCGTTTATTCCCGAGCACCAAAGGTATCTTTTTTTCCTCCACAATTCTCATCAAAACAGGCTTTGTTCCCTGAACACTGACCCTTGAACCTGCTCCCAACTGTTAAGATGGATGATAATTCATTCGCCTTGTATTCGCCACTTTATCTTTCCAGTGCTCCGCCAACAGCTGTGTGTTTGCTTTGAGTTAGTGACCTTTTAAAGATATATATTTGTCTATTTCTTAAAGAACCAAAAAAGAAACATTATCCACTATGCAGAGATAATAAGTTCCAGGAAATGACAGCGCTCTTGAATTTCATAGACACTGGGCAGCACACTTGAATGATCTTACCGAATATTTCGATAAAAGAAAAAATAATCCCCCAAAAAAAAGGTCTGAAGTGTGAGTCATCTGTTTGTGTCCACTCGTGCAAAAGAAAGACTAGAATAAAGATTATTAGAGGTTCATTATTGAGAAGTTCAAGCATGAACTTTAACCGCACAAGGCTTTAAATGAATGCGGTAAGAGGGTAAAATCAATATACACCACAATAACCTTGAGAAATCAATGCATAACCTCTTTCAACACCTTAATAAGAGAAAATGGGCTTACTATAAGACATGCTATTTGGTCGAATTTTTTCAATCTGTTCAATGGTGCAAACAGGTGAACTTACTAATATAAATGGCAAGACCCAAAAACAAGAGGGCCTCAAGCACTTATTAGGAGGTGTGAATCAGTCAAAACATAGCCACAAGCATGCAGCGTCCAGAATATGTGGCTGGGGAAATGCACTGAGGTTTGGGAAGCCAATGGCAGCAAGTGGAATTTAATGGAGAGTGTGAACGTTTGCTGGAGAAAGCCACTGTCGCTGCTGGAGAGAGATGCATATCACTGCAAAATGTCACTGTTATTCTGTGCGTCTCAGCAGATATGTTATAGTGTAGTGGTCAGATAAAATATACACACATCCATTTTACAAACCACTATGCTGGAATGATGCAGCCTGCAGCGTTTTGGGACACTCCATCATAGCGCTCACACATTTCAATCATAGCTATATTATCGGCAATTCAGTTAAACAACTATGGTCACAAATACTGTCATTACTACAGCACATACATTTGTAATGGAACCAAAAGATGTGTAAATATCACTCCCTTGGCCTCAGAAGGCACATGATGATGATATACACTGGAAAAAATTTTTTTTACATGTTGCAGACAATTTATACGGGCTGAATTAAAAACACAGCTAATTAAATTTAGTAATTCATTAATTCATTTTTCTTCGGCTTAATCTCTATTCAGAGGTCGCCACAGAGGAATGAACCACCAACTATTCCAGCATATGTTCTACAGAGTGGATCCCCTTCCAGCCACAACCCAGTACTGGGAAACACCCATACACACTCATTCACTCTCTCTCTCACACACACACACATACACACACACAAACACATTACAGCCATTTTATTTCATCCTATTCACCCATGCCGCATGCCTTTGGACTGTGGGGGAAACCGAAGCACCTGGAGAAAACTCTACACAGAAAAACAGCAAACTCCACACAGAAATGACAACTGGCCCAGCCAGGACTCAAACCAGCCACCTTCTTGTTGCCCCTAAATTTAGCAATGTTCAACTTAATTTGTTTAAATTCAACCCAAATAAATAGTTTGCAACCATGTCTTTGTGTAAATGTGTAAAATTTAATGAATTTTTTTTTTTCTGTGTACACACAGTGCAGAGATTGAAAGTCTGCACAGTGACCCTTAACTTGAAGGGGTGTTTATAAGACTGTCCAGAAACATTCAGAATTATGACTTGACATGTTAACAACTCACTGATTCAAATGATCCATTTAAAGCGAGTCTTTCATAAACAAATCCAGTAAACACTGTAAAAAATGCTGCGTTCCACACAAATCCACAAAAAATTTGTGAATCGAACATAAAAAAAATTAAGTTGTCTAAAAAAATAAATAAATTGTATTGCTTCAATACATGTCAAATAAGTAGTTTGAACAAGCAACAAAAGTCATTTTTTGAATAATTGATGATTTGCAGATTCTAAATGAGGTTGAGTGTGTGAACATGGTTTCACTTGACTCATGAATTATCAGTATGAATATCAGCGTGTGAAAGTTGGTATTTCAAATTTCTTCAGTACTTTTATTTGTATATAAGTAAATAAGTTTTTTTTTGTTTGTTTGTTTTTTTGACCAAAGTAATATTGAAATGGAAAAATACTTTATTTTAATTTCTGTACTTCACCCACCACTGTTATTAACTTATATCTTGAATGCATTCAGGTACCAAACATGTACATGCATTTTCCTTATCAAAGCAAAACAGACATAGCAACTGGCCGCAATGTAATATTTATTCATTTTACTTCAGCTTTGTCTCTTGATTATCAGGGGTAACCACAGTGGAATGAACCGCCAACTATTCTGGCATATGTTTCACGCAGCGGATGCCCTTCCAGCCGTAACCCATTACTGGGAAACACCTATACACTCACACACACATACACTACAGACAATTCATTCATTCATTTTCTTTTCGGCTTATTCCCTTTATTAATCAGGAGTCACCACAGTGGAATGAACCGGCAAACATATGAATCCGGCATATGTTTTATGCAGTAGATGCCCTTCCAGCCGCAACCCAACACTAGGAAACACCCAGGCCAATTTAGTTTATTCAATTCACCTATTGTGCAAGTCTTTGGACTGCGGGGGAAACCGGAGCACCCGGAGGAAACCCATGCAACCACTAGGAAACCACTAGGCCATCCCATAATGCAATATTATATCCAAATTAGCTTATTGAACTGTGTAATGATGGCCATATGAAGATGATATTCAACATGTATTGCTCATGTGTTTCTGCCTTGCTAAATACCGGTAGTGATTCTTTCCTATATGACTGTGAAATATGAACTCGTTCACCTCATCTGATAACACAGTCATATCCTGTATGAGCACAGAACACATCTTGACATGTTTTTTTTGTGTGCCTGTTATGACGAGAGCCACTCCAATGATTCAGCTAAAGCGATGCACATCTCCCACATTAGAATCTCAATGATGAATCCAGAGAAGATGGCTGAAGAGCTTTAGATTGCTACTTACTCAATGCAACAGTCATTCAGAGCATTTATTTCCAAAACTACTTATACAAACAATGTGAAAGGACAGGAAACATAGTGTCATCCCTAAACCAACCTGCTTTGAGTAGTGTAAAGCACTCATCAAAAAATGTAAAAATAAATGTGGAAAAATTACATATTCGATATATATTACCTAATTTTTAGGGCATGAAATTGAAACTAAATGTAATATGTACTTGAATAAAATGTAAAGAAGCGTATTTCACTACTGATGGAATTTCTTCTCTATTAAATATAAAAAAAAAATAGTTTAGAAACTAGAGGCCTGTAGCCAGCCTATTAAAAGGGGTGCTTCTTTTTTCCCCAAAGGTTGACCTATTTGCAGTAATTAAATACTGCATTTTAGTGACATTTCAAGCACTAATTTGTGCTAGATTAGCTTGTCGGATGTTTATTATTAATACACTTTTTTATGCAACAAAAATACTTCAAACATTTTTGTGCCTTTTATACTATTTTTTGTTTACAAAAATGTATGTATATTTTCAAATGTGCATTTAAACTAAGGCATTACAGTTTTATATATAATGTAATAAGATCAAAATTTTAGAAATATGAAAAAATACTCATTTTTTAAATGCTAATTTATTATCATATCATATTCATATATATCACATCATTAAAAACAAGCAACAAAAATGGAAATTTGTTAAAACTTGTTTTAAATTAAAAACTGTAGCCTATAGGCAAACATCAAACTGGCCAACTCATTTCCTCAGTCAGAATTTGTTTATTTATATAATGAAAGCCTTCTTTTGTTGGTTATTGTATTGGTTTTTCTTTTTAAAGCCTTTTTCTATGGGTTATATTCACAATGTATGATGATATGCTAAAAGAAATGGGGAAAATGAGCTCATATAGGAGCCAAATTTTGAACTTTGCCAAACTCCTTTGGGTATGGGTCGGATTTATATATATATATATATATATATATATATATATATATATATATATATATATATATATATATATATATATATATATATATATTTTTTTTTTTTTTTTTTTTTAAAAACTCAATGGTGCTATGCTTTTTAGACATGTAAGGGCATATTAAAGGGTATGTACTTTTGACTTCCAGTGGCTGATCTAGGTATTGCATTCCTGGATCAAAACAAACGCAAGCGCAGGTTGCCAGATTAAGGACCAACAGGAGCGAGTCTGACTATCAAGTCTAAAGGCTGATTTAAGTCATGTTTTATTTAAAAACAAAGGCACACTGAGAGAAGGAATATTTACCATATTAAAATTAGTTTTTGTTCCAACCAACTCCTTGAATTGATATATAAGAAACGGCTTCATTTTCTTGCAGCTGAACACCAGAAAACTGACAAAGATAACCTCAGGTAAACCACATGTGATTTATTTAGAGTTAAATGCTAATGATGTGAGTTTGAATGCCATATAACGTGACATTTATTGCCATACTACTGAAAGCAGCAGCAGATAGTTCACCTCAGATTATGAAATTGAAATTTAGAACTGTGACTCAAAACCCAAAACATATCAGTAATTTAGCATGTACATTTAATAATGTTAAAGAGGGTTATCATGTATTAATTAGATTATAAACCTACCATTCCGTGAGTGAGTGCATATTCTGTGCTTCTAAATGGCTGTTTTAAAATTTCTGTCGTGTTTCGTCTAGTTCAAACAGCCAAATTTCTTATCACTGCAAATCTCATCACATAGCGTGTTGTTAAGACACAGGGTTACAATGTAACCTGCTCACCTAATGTTTATGTTCTTAATATTTATATTATTTGCCAATTAATAATCTCATGTGAACTCTGAATCTGGGTCTCATTTTGCAGTCTGCTACTGTCCACCAGATGTCGTATTTTGGTCACGAACACATGCTTTTAGAGTCTTTCTGAATGAATAAAAAAAATATGCTGTTTTCCAACAAGGCAGCCCAGGGTTCTGAAATATAAACTGGCAGTAGGTGGGTTAAAAGAACCAAAACAAAGACAGAATTCTGGCATGAATCAGACATTTTCAAAACAGAATATCTGACTGACGAATGTTCACTGTAAACATATTATGGTATGATATTATGTTTTTTTTTATGCCTTAAAAGAGTCAAAAACTTACATACAGCACCTTGAATATGATTGTGAATTTAAATCAATGTGTATTACAACATATTACAATTAAAATAATTACTTAAATTACAGCAATATAGGGTGAAGCAGTGGTGCAGTAGGTCACCTCACAGCAAGATGGCCTCTGGTTTGAGCCTCAGCTGGGTCAGTTGGCGTTTCTGTGTGGAGTTTGCATGTTCTCCCTGCGTTCGCGTGGGTTAAATGAATGAACAACATGTTGATTGAATGAACAACAATTTATTATTCTAAAGTTAGAAAAGCATATACATGCAGAATACTGTTCAGGAGAGAGAACAGTAAATGGCATGAATATAAAAAATGCTATTGCACTTCTATGTGTATTTTACTTGCAATGCTATGTGCATTTTGTATAGATTTTTAGATTTTAAATACTACAGATTTTTTTTCCCTTTCAGGCAAATCCTGGTTAGTTTCTGACCTTGACAGAATGTGATAATTGAAAAGACCATTGGAAATGTTTCTAAAAGAAATGCAGAAGTTTATAATTTATCTTCTCATTCAAAGGTTTGAATGGGGAATGTCAAAAATGCTTCATTGTGTCTTCAATATAGCTGGACTAAAATGTAAGAGTCACCAGGGTCATCTGTTCCACCTCTCACCTTGCCTTTTTCGAGAAATAGAGCCTGCTGCTATGAATTAAATCTGAATTCATTTGACTGCCATTTCAAAAGAGTTGAAAATCGCTTTGTGTACAAACAAAAAAATTGTCAAAGGTAATCAATTTTCAGCGCAAGGCTGCCAAACCTGCAGCTCAGTGCATAGCCATGTAATCATTTAATTTATGCTTGCTAAAACAAAAGATAAAGCTGCCCAACTTGAGCAAATTTCCATGTCAAAGGACAGGCATGCCGGTAAAGATCACCTCAGTCGACTCATTAATCAGAATCATTTCGCAGGTGCACAGATATGAGCATCCAAACACAAATAAACACTGCAACGCTATTTATCTGCACCTAGTTTTTCATTTCTAATGATTGGTGCTTATGAAAATACAGCTGAAATTAATCACTTTAACTCTGTCCTCTCATCACAAAATGACAGTTTAATGAATTTATAATTATTTCTATTGGTTGTGCCAAATATCCACAACCAAAAAGGCCATTTACTTCCCTAAACACACATTTATATGACTGCAATACTGTAAGTACAGTATTAATGCACAATACGTCTGTCTATAAACAAGTCTCTTCTCTTTTTTTTTACAGCCGTAGCCACATTGGATTTTATTCAATATGTGTTCTTCTATTCTCCCCCTGCTGACTGAAGCCCTTAAAGCTTTATACACAATACAGAGGCCTGCTTACAACACTAAGTTGGAGTATAGAGTTTGCAGAAAGCATTACGCTCTTTGTGTGACAAGAGGCAAAGGGGAACACAGCCGGCACGCTACAACCGTCAATATTCAGATGGATTATGTTTGTTTTCATTTGCTGTTAAGAAATGGCAGTATTGGCTTGGAAAACCCTGAGCTCTGCCACCTTCTCAATGCCTGCACTTTGCAGCAGCCCAAAAGCAGAAATAACAGAACATGTGTTTATTTCTCTGTGAACTGCATAGTCTTAAAACTGATATGCTAAATTGTTAACATAACAGGTTGATGCTGAACAGGAAAATTGCCATTTTTTGGTTTTAAATGTTGCTTGATTTTCATTGGTGTTATGCTGTCAATACCATTCAAAAATTCATTAGGCAGACAGTGTGATAAACATATGAACAAACGGATGGACTAACTAACTAACTAACTAACTAGCGAACTAACAAACAAATGATGTATTGGTAATTAATGCAGTGCGAAAAAATATATAAATAAAAAATACAGATAAACACCTGCAAAAACCCCTTCAAAACACTAATACATTACCCTACAAAAGTTTTTTAGGGAGTATAGGTTCTATGTTTTTTTTTTCTTTTTCTTTTTTTTACAAAGAAAACTAAAACTTCAAGCACAAACTAAAATGATTAAAATGAAAAACAAAAATATCAAAAAATAAAATGTATATTGAATTAATATAACATTATAAAGGATGGATGGATGGATGGATGGATGGATGGATGGATGGATGGATGGATGGATGGATGGAAAGAAAGAAAACAGCCAATATATTAATAATATGGATGGAAAATGCATGGATGGATGCATGGATGGTTGGAAACAATTTGTTCATAATAGCGATGGATAGATGGATGGAATTATGGATGGATGTATGGAAACAGTCAATCTATTAATAATAGAGATGGATGGGAAAAAGCCAATATGTTAATAATATGGATTGGATAGGTGGATGGATAGATTGATGGATGGATAGATGGATGCATGGATGGATGCAGAGATAGACGGATTGAAAGATCTGATGTGTTAATTAGGGATGGATGGAAACAACCAATATGTTAATAATAGGGAAAGATGGATGGATGAATGAATGGATGAATGGATGGAAGGAAACAGCCAATATATTATTAAAAGAGATAGATGAAAACAGCCAATATGTTAATAATATGGATAGATAAATGGATGCATAAATGGATGGATTGAAACAGCTGATGTGTTAATATTAGGGTTGGATGGAAACAAATAATATGTTAAAAATAAGGATGGATGGGTGTATGGATAGGTGGATGGATAATTGGTTGGAAACAGCCAATTTGTTAATAGTAGGGATGGATGGATGGATGGATGGATGGAGACAACCAATATATTAATAATAGAGATGGATGGAAACAGCCGATATGTTAATAATATGGATGGATGGATGGATGGATACATGGAAGTAGCCAATGTGTTAATATTAGGGATGGATGGAAACAATTAAAATGTTAACAATAGGGATGAATGAATGAATGAATGAATCATTCAATTGATGAATCAATCAATCAATAAATGAATCAATGGGATTGATTTTATTTATGATGAGTTGTAAGTGCAAATAATGCACTTAATAAAATAATGAAACAACTTTTTTCCTCGTATAATTTGGGTTTATATGAATTTTGCCTTGCAACCTAAAAATATAGGTAAGTTGTACTGCACTGCATTACATGTTCCTGTTGCACAAACAGTATAACACTAGCACTGCAAGGTCATGCATTCATTTCCTTGAAAATACACACAGTTACAAGACGTATACTTTTCAAGAGTTCACACTTAGCTGATGATTGATAGTAAAGCTAGTTTGGCGTGCTATCCCGGGAGAGAGCCCTGAGCTTATAAGATCCTCCAGCACTGGGCTCCCTCCCGTTGCAAGGCGAGAGGGGAGTTTGAGCTCAGGTAGATCTTGATGACACCCCTTCTTGCTTGTGATATGTATACTGAAAGGTGTACTCAGAGTTTAGCTAATGTATTTGGATTAATTGTTTAGAGAGCTTGTTTTTGAACTGTGGGAGGAAACCGGAGGACCCAGAGAAAAACCCACGCGACCACGGGGAGAACGAGCAAACTCCGTACAGAAATGCTGTCTGGTTTGGAAAGGAATTAAACCAGGGGCATTCTTGCTGTGAGGCAACAGCGCTAATCGCTGGCCACCGTGACGCCCATTTGAAAGGAGGGAAAGTAGGGTGGGTGGAGGGGTTTCTTCAAGACGAAGATATTGAGATGAGAAAAGTCTGGTTATTTATAGTGAGTTAAGGATCGTCTGATAGGATAATCAGACATTAGCTAAAGTTAGAACAGCTGTGAACAATCATAAGCACGTGATCCTCTCGAAATTTGTTTATGAATAAACTTCACTAAGTGCAAGTTGCTTTGAACAAAAGAAAATTCTAAACGTATATAAATGAAGCAAAGACAGAGCTGCGACATTTCTTTGGGGTCGCAAATCAACAGATCTGTCTGCCACTCATTGAACCTTTAAAATGTGGCTGATGAAACTGTTGAAAGAGAAGACCGACTACACTCCGAGAGATCAGCATTTGAATGTACTCGCTTTGATGTTTCATCATCAAAAGACATTATCAGATCAAAATTAAATTCATGTATGATATTTTTGTACTGTAACTGCATGCTCAGATGACATCCTCTTTTAAGATCAGACTGCAACTTGACTGAACAGACGTTTAAGTGCGCTTTCGGACAGTTCCCATCATGTTCTCATATGTTATCCTCTAATTGGTTCATCTGAGAGATTGATGTTCAAACTGGGGGGGAAAAGAAGCTCCTGAAGGTCACATTTAGTGGTGCTCTAATAGAGTACAGTAGTGTTTTTCCATGTTTAAAGGATTAGGTCACCCAAAAATGAAAACTAACTGTAATTAATCACCCTCATGTCTTTCCCCTGAGACCACTGTTCATCTTTGGAACACAAATTAAGATATATTAGATGAAATAAGGACTCTCTTATTTTCCAAAGGCAGCATTGATAAAGAGACATTCAAAGTCTAGAGAAGGAACCAAAAACATTGTCAAAACATTGAATGTGACTTCAGTGGTTCAACTGTAATTATATGAAGCTCCGTGAACACTTGTGTGCCAAAAAACAACAACAACACACACACACACACACAAAAACTGTAAAAACAACTTTGTTTGCCAATGTCTTCTTCAATAAGGAATGGAAGACAAACAAAGGCAAACAAAGTTGTTTTTACAGCTTTTAGTTTTTTTTGGCACACAAAAATGTTCTTGAAGCTTTGTACATTTACAATTCAACCACTGAAAGGTTTTTTGCTTCTTTTTTTAGACTTTGAATATCCCAGGACTATTGCTGCAGTTTACAGATTAATTAATTCAGATTTTTTTGTACATTCAGATAAATATCAATACTTGGCACCAGAGTATTGATAATGCATCACAGCCAAAAATATCACAATAAACCAGCATATCAATATTTGTTCCACCCCTAATTCAAAACCCAACAAAGTAAAAGAAAAACCAAAGTCTGTAATTTCATACACTATTGGGGGCCTCCTGGTGGCCATAAGGCCTTAAGCAGCCGCTTAGTATGCTTATGCCTTTGGCTGGTTCTGGCTGCATATATGGAGGATGAGAGAGCTCTTGGATTTCATCTAAAATATCTTATTTTTTCCAAAGATGAAGAGGATTGGAATGACATGATGGTGAGCAATAAATGACAGTATTTAAATTTAGGGGGTAAACTACTGTAATCCTTTAAGTGCTATATAATCAGGTCCCTGGATTAAGAATATATGATAAGAACAACCCAGCCTTTATTTTGGTAAGCCTTTCCATGCAAGCATTTGGAACAGGGTATCTGAGCGGTCTTAAAAAGTCTTAAATTTCAAAAACAAAATTTTAGGCCTTAAAAAGTCTTAAATTCACTGAAATATTGGGAGGTGGGTCTAAAATCATTTTAAAAAGGTCTTAATTTTCCTATGTCCAGGAAAAGCTACCTTATCGAGCCAACACCGATCGCCAATAATCCATCTCGAAACTTTTTTTATATTTATTTATTTATTTCTAATTTCAAAGAAAGTCAATTCACAGCAACTGTTAGTTAATTATACTGTACATTCTGCTGATTACAAATTAATAAAAAGAAAACTGAAGCAACACATCTCTTTACATGATCTTTCATTAATACAAAAACTATTTACAGAACTAGCTGGCCCATTAAAAATAAATAATTCTTAATGTATAGTCCATGTATAAGTCCAAAATTTTTATTCCCTGTGGAAAAATGGTTGATTCAGATTCATAATCTGTACATTTCCACCTAATATTCGCAATTTCTGTTTACTCGCAGCTGGAGTTGTGTGAATTCATACACACATATACATAACTTCAAATATTCATGCAATTCATTAACAGATATTAGTTATGCACAGTATAATCAGGTGACTTTTCTTTGTTTTATGTATAAAGATAAAAGAAATGTACTTATAATGTTTAATTGCAATAGACACAACATCAGGACAGAGCAGTAACATGACTGTTAATGACAGTGGTTGCCAAAGTGGGGGGTCAGGACCTTGTGGGGTGGCAGAAGGATTAAGGGTGGGGGGTTGGATTGCGACCACTAGGGTGATAATGATAGATTAAAGCCACAGCAATAGAGTCAACAGATTGGTAGATTTTATGGCAGCAGGTTAAACTTTCTGACACTCATCTACCTTAAAAATAAGTAAAGGCCACAAATGAACATAGAGGATGATCTCTGAGTGGCGTTCTCAAAAATTAAACAGGAGAATAGACTCAGGCCTGTTCGTTTGTGCACCATTGTGTTTAACGTTTGTATATTTATAACCATCCTTAGAGGATATTGGGGGTCACAAGTCACTGGCATTGTTGTTTTGAGGGTTGTGGACTGAAAGATTTGGGAACCCCTGGTCTAATGGTTGGATCAACTTTACTACACATCAAGCACATAGGTTGGTGTTGGGTTAGTATGTTGATCCTGAAACAACATTACAAACAGCTAATCAGAATTAAGCGATATGTTTACAGTTTATGTGAAGTCGAGTTGGGGTTTGGTTCTTCATGATTGTTATGTGATTCATTTTGTTAATTTCCCTCTGATTTTGGGAATAATTTACAGTTAGGATCACATCCTACTTGGCAAATAAGCGTTTTATTGTTTCTGTGGGAATAAAGGCTCTGGCCTCTTGAGGAAAGCAGCAGCTCATTTGCATTTAAAGGCACAAACACAAAAAGTGCTTGCTTTTGCTTACACCCAAATGTGACAAGCTATTATTAATGATCTGTGCAGTGTTTTAAGCTGAATATGATAGAAATTAATGTTCAAATGACCACGTGGTTTGTGTATCTGTCAATACTGGTTGCAGGAATCAATAATCAACCCCTCAAAAACTCTCACCCTTACATTTATGCGTCCCAAAGGAGTACGAAAATCAGGGAGTGATTATTGGAGAATAAAGCAGTGATTGCCAACACCTGTCTGGGGCTCCAGCTAGTGCACTTGATCATGATGGATCTGTTAGGGAAGAACTCTGTTAAGAAAGGGGAAATGGAGTAATCCGCAAGGGGGTTGAATAGCTCAGTTGTGGAGCTCTGAGGGTGTAAAGGGCGATGCTGAGGGTCAGTCTAGAGTTAAAGGTCGGCACCTCTACACCAGATATTTTTCTGGAAAATCAGATTTTTGAGGTAGTTGTATTCTCATGAGGGCAGAACTACTCCTTTATGAAAGAGGTGTTCATTCGTTGAATGTATAACATTATAGTCTTTAACTATTAAAAGACAGATGGTGGAAAGTGAAAGAAAGAAAGTGAGGTTGTTTACTAAGATTATATGTGAAAAAAGATTGTGGCTGTGGACATGACATTTATCAAAGATTTTGCAAAGATCTTACAAGTACTTAGTTTCGAAAACAAACAAACTTCCTTAGGGTAGAGCTGTGCACAACTGTAAACAATATTGCTCTACATATTGGAACTGAACCTACAACATACTGTAAATCATTCATGAAGTTGTTCAATTAAGGAGACATTTTCAGGAAAAAAAAAAAAGATTTAAACACATTTTATAAAATGTGCTTGATAGATTTTGACAACTAGTTCAACATTATTCTTTGTAATTACTCAAGTAATAAAATGAGGACTATTAGTTTTATATGGAATTCACAAGCATTCAAAAGTTTAGTTAGTTTTGATTGACATGACATAAGCAAATGATAATGTTATAAAACAGCAGAGAGTTGGATGAAAGCAATTGATGCATGTCCAAAACATTTGCAATTTGTTAAAGGGAATGAGAAACTGCTACTAGGATGTGCACAAACGACTAAATGTTTTGAATAGTGTTGTGAGAAATGCATCAGTGACTGAGAAAAACTGCAACATTCCAACGTTCACTTTTGTTAATTTTTTTTGTAATTTTCTTTGGTGTTTGAACTGTGTTATGGTTTCATTAATATTTAGAAAAAAATGTTTAGTTATCAATGTGATTTTATGATCACTACTAGTTCCGTTTTATATGATATTAACATTTTGTTGTACGCTTTATCGTATAAAAAATGCTTTGGAAACTAGCCAAAATAAAATAAAATATTTTGTATTAGTAATTTAGTTGTATGATGTTTTATGTCTTGTTAATTACACTGTTTTTTAGTTGAATCTAATGAACTTTTCTAGTCTTCTCAACATTAATTAATCAAACTGAATAAAATTAATAAGTTTTAAACTTTGTATAACTACACTAAAAAATCCTGGTTGCCTTAATTTTTTAAGCTGAATCAAAACTTATGAGTTCATTCTTTTTTTTCATTCATTTTCTTTTCTGCATAGTCCCTTTATTAATCAGGGGTCGCCACAGCGGAATGAACCGCCCCTCATGAGTTAATTGAACTTATGTTAAACTGACTTAAAACAGCTTGCCTAACTTTAAGTTAGAACAATAAGTTAGAACATAATTAGCTTAGTTTATTAGGTTACAAAGAACTAAAAACATGCTGTCATGACTAATTCATCATACAATTTTTTTACAGAATAACTGAATACCTGAATAACTTATTGAAATAAGTAACATAAAAATTGTCAAATTTTTGTGATTACATTATTACAGTGTTATTATCAATGTTTTAGTATATGAATAAATCAAGAGAATGTAAAAGATAACTTTTTAAAATGTATATATATATATATATATATATATATATATATATATATATATATATATATATATATATATATATATATATATATATCAGTTAAGTGACACATTTCTATGCCATTATTTATTAGTTTCAATTAACATCAACAAACCTGAACCACGATCATTTATCTCTGCAAACTCGATGACAGCACAAATGAAGCCTGCAAACCAAACTGTCAATCATGTCTATCTTAACATCATTACTGTCCTCACAAATTCTAAACACAAAACTGAATACGTGCAAAACTATAAACCACCCAGACAGCAGATTGAAAACAGCAAAATCACAATAACACTCGAACCATAATAACCCTCTCCTGTCCATTAACAGTAGCTATACAGCATCTGCAATCCGCAATCCGTGACCACAACCTCAGCTGAACTTCCAGACCTGATGGTTTATGCAACAATAAACGAATCTCTCTTTCTCACGCCAGCCTATATAACGCTCAGGTGCCCCGCATTAAAATATGGGACACGTCAACCACCAATGCAGTCAGGGATTATGAATGATCGCCTCACTCTGGAAAGCATTATTTGCAGGACACCACCAGAGTTTTATCACTGACTCTGTCTTGATTTAAATGTCTGCGTGGGGTTCTTCCATGAGGACTTGTAATATTCAGATACAATGAAAACAGCTGGGCGGGAGTGAAGATGAGCACCATAAACGTGCCAGATGTCGCAGAGAGATTAAAACCTGAACACATCAATCATCAACTCCAACTGGGGATTTCAACCTTTACAGTCTCTGGGACACCCCGCGTACAGTAGAGTACTGTGGATGGATAGATAGATAGATAGACAGACAGACAGACAGACAGACAGACAGACAGACAGACAGACAGACAGACAGACAGACAGACAGACAGACAGACAGACAGACAGACAGACAGAGAGAGAGATAGATAGATAGATAGATAGATAGATAGATAGATAGATAGATAGATAGATAGATAGATAGATAGATAGATAGATAGATAGATAGATAGATAGATAGATAGATAGATAGATAGATAGATAGATAGATAGATAGATAGATAGATAGAAAGACAGACTGACTGACAGACAGATCAATAATGAATGTACTACTGTAGAACATTAACAAAGATGTCAAAATGGTGCAAGATGACATCTAAATATGGCAATTTAACATTTAAAAAAGTTAGTTGATTTTTTCCCCACGTTGTTTGCAAGAGAAAATAACATAGTCAGCTACAAATGTCAGAAACTCACAAAATTAAGTCCTTTCTCAGTAAAAAAATAAAAAATAAATAAATTCCTCCAGGTATCAGGGTGTTAGAAAGTACAGGCTTTACTTTGTGGGATCTTGTAAATCAAAGGTTGAAAAGCTCTGCGGTTGAACGGCATGGTGAGAGTCCAGCAAGAGAATAGCTGTTTTGTGTGAATTCACAGTGCATTTCTGACTGCTTAAGAATATATTCACAGGTCCAGAGTAAAAGTACTGAAACTGATAGCACTGTGCTGTGCTTATTGCTACTATTATATCGGGTTGCATATTAATAAATTGGTGGCTTTCCTTTGAGTTATGCAAAGAATGAGAAATAATAATTAGCATCAGCGTTCACACTAACAGAAAATGATGTTATGGTTATTGGTTTGTTTTAGTGTTTGTTGCTTTGAATGCTCAAGCTTGTTAAAGCAGAATGGATTCTGATTGGCTGTGAAGGTTTTTAGAGTTTATCAATCGATTTTTTTTCAATTGTGAATTTTTTTTTTCTGAATTTCAATTATATAATTCTTTAGTCTCTTTTAGATGTGGTATGAGCATTCTTTATATTTATATTTAGAACTATGTATAAAATGTTTCTGTAAATTTTTTCGAACATTAGAACTGTATATTGTGCCCTAATGTAGTAATATACGTGCTGTAGTTATCCAAATGTCAACTTTATTATTTTTTTTTTGATACACAAATAAATTGCAAGATGTTTATTGTCTTTGTATTGATTTTTGGTTACTGACTCATAAAGATTTCAGCTGTTTTAACCCGGTTTAGCCCAGCCCAGCCACAACATTTGGAATTGGTCGACAATGCACGTAATAGAATGACCAATACAAATCCATCATATCAAAAGTAGCCCAATCACTTGCAGTTTGTTACTAATAAAAGGAGGCATCAGTTTACTGTCGGATTTGCTGTATACAGTGTTGACAGAATCACGTGTAAACAGAAATGGTTATGTTTAAAAGCTAAGCTGTAGCTGGCGAATACATAACATTTTTAAAAAATAATAATTATACTGACAATCTGAAGCAAGTCTTCATGTGGTACTTACCATTTTATAAGTATCTCATATGGCTAGTCACGTCTGACTAGACTCGTATGACTAGTCATCGATCAAAATGAAGGATCATTAAATGTTTTGATTATTTAGATGATCCCTTCATCTATTTTTCCCAATTCCAGTTCACAAACGTGACATTTACACATTTGGCACAGGTTTTTAAACATAATATACAGTCTATTAAAAACTTATGTTTTAACTATGCATCTTTTTTCTGTGTGTGAAGTCATAACTCTACACAATGCTCAGAAATTCTGGCATTTTAAATCCATGAAAATATAGGTGCACTCTTTTAGCAAACGTTCCCATTTGTCTTATTTTAGAAAAGTAACAAATAACCTATATGGTTGTAATCTGCAAGCCTGCACAACTGTCACGTGGTGGTACAAGTCAGAAAATTTAAAGTTCACAAATTATGACTTCTCCGCAAATAAGAATGTTTTATATGCAAGTTGGATTATGACAAGGCATTGCTTAGCTGAATCAGTTTGGTAAAAGAATAAGCCATTTACTCTTGTGATGGTTACCACATCACCCCATGATTTTAGAAAGTGGGCATCGATGTATTTAGACCACTTTGACTGACTAACTTCTGTGGTTATTAGAAACACAAATTTCACAAGAAAAGGAAGTAATTAAAAAGATAAATACTGGTCAATGAATCTAAATTATGCACATCACCCCATAATGCAACACTGTTGCTATTGAATGTGTATGAATGTACGTAGAGAGAGAGAGAGAGAGAGAGAGAGAGAGAGAGAGAGAGAGAGAGAATCCCATGGTCAAGGTATGTCTCAGTTGATCCCAAAAAATCAAGCCCAAATGTGTGACTGTACAAATTCCAAGAGAAGTAATTAAATGATGCATCTGTATGCATGAGATTTGACTATGCAACAATAAATACGGTCAGGGTTAAAGTCAATAGCTCTTGGCATTAATCCGTTCAGCCTCATTTATTCCTGGGCGTCAGAATGTTCAAGCGTCCTGCTGTTTCACAATGTACCGTATGAAAAATGACATTCACCCGGTGTCTGCTCTTTTACCCAGCCAGCACTATACCCCAAAGTGCCGCGGCTGAGCCGTTGGTATTCTTGGGAAATCCACGCTAAGCGGCGTCTCGCATAAAACGAGCAAACTTGATCTAAGTAAATATGAAAGACGACTCAATATATGCACGCAGCGCTTTCTTATGGGGATGCGCGCGTGTGCGTGGAATCCGAAACGCGCGTTTTCTGATAAACAGCTCATTCGAGTGATAAAACACACAACATAAGAATTACTTACCAACAGCTACTTGCAGTAGATCAGCGCACAAGAGAAAACACAAAGACAAGACGGTCATCTTTCCCATATTTTGCAATAAATCCCAAACTCCATTTGCGTTTACATGCTCTCCGGCAGCTCGCCGCGTAATTCCCACCATTCCAACGGGATGCGATCCCACAAACTGGTCATGATGCTGTCCAAGTGTGTCGGAGGGAAGATTGAAGTTTAAAACAAATGCGCACTTCAACGGATGCAAAGATGATTGCGTGAAGATTGCGTAAAGATTATTAAAAGCGTTGCATTGCGAAATAGTCTCCTCGCGAAGGCTGTAACCAGCGTTTACGCACAGACGAGGATTAAAAAATAGATATGGATTTGGATGAAAATCTTTCTCACACACACACTCTGTCTTTCTCTCTCTCTCTTTCTCTCTCTCTCTCTCTCCTCCCTCCCTCCAGAAACAGACACGAACAGAGTCACTCGTGATCACTCGCTTTTTATTTCACACAATTTTCCTTAATCCTACCCTGGCTCCAAACCCTTCCCCTCTAATTCTGTCCACTAAGCCGATTTATTCCTGCTGGATTTTTTTCCCCACACTGAAAAGGTTTTGAAAGATCATTATAGGCATACATATACGTGGTGAGATGCCTTACCCTGCATTAACTGCATAGAACCTGGAAAGATCAAGTGCTGGAAATGTTTCTACGAACAGCGTCACCTAGGGTTTCTGCAAATGAACCCCACTCAGCTTCAATGAGTTCTCAACATGTTACACCAACTTTTCATGCATGTGGGTCAACGGGGGATGTCTATGAAGATTAAAACAGAGAAACCCTTTCTTCAAAATCTGGGTTAAAATACATGCCGGCTGTGGGGTCTATGTAGAGTAATATTTTCTACAAGGATCTTGATTTAATGACTTTCAAAATCATTCCGTAAAAAGGTGCTAAATTACTTGTTGTGAACCACGAGAATTATGTTAAATAAACATACGTTATTCGTTCATTAATTTTCCTTCGGCTTTGTCCCTTTATTCATCTGGGGTCGCCACAAAGGAATAAACCGCCAACTTATCCAGCATGTTTTACACAGCGGATGCCCTTCCAACTGCAACCCAGTACTGGGAAACATCTATACACACTCATTCACAAATACACTATAGCCAATTTATTTTATTCAATTCACCTATAGTGCATGTCTTTGGACTGTGGGGGAAACCAGAGCAAATATATGTTATTTTAAACTTTTTATTTTAAATAAATATATTTCTGTCAACAATAATATGCTAATAAATTAGAATTAGCAAATTAGAATTATTTGTTAATGATACAGTAACACAGACGTATTAAATAATGGAGATATTAAGCAAAATTATTGTTTTGCAGTGTTGCTATTTTTTTTATCAAATAAATGCAGCCTTGCTAGATGTGAGAAACTTTCTAAAATGCAAAAAAAAACTGATAAATTGTAATAGCTATTTTTGTTGTTATAATAAATGTCAAAAATGTTCTTATTTAAACAATATCCTAGAATTCCAGCCTGCATTGACCAAAAGCAATACATTTGATCCATAAAAGTATGGTTAATCCTATGAGGTTGCCAGATCACAGCAGCGTGATTAGCATCTCTTTTTCTTATCAGTGCCAAAGACACTAAGAATACTCTGTTGATGTTGGTCACACAAGTAAGTGTTATACACCATTTGAATATGTTAGGTGTCTACTTTTTTGTGAACTCTTACAATAACAACAAAAGTGTGTGTTTTTATAAAATAAAAATAATCAGTGCTCACAATCTTTTTTTTCCACCGCAAACTGTTCGTAGAAACGCATCACTAAAATGAACTGAAACTCAGGGAAAATAAAACATACAGACATGAGAAATATATCTATAGAAAGCTTGAAGTCTCTGCCTTTAAATGCAGCGAGTGCGTGTTGAAAATAAATATTGTTTGATAATGTAATCAGTATAAAGTCAACACAGTGGCTGTTTCTTAATTCCAAGAATGCTGCGAATGGACTTGAGTTCTTGTGAGGACCAACTTTGCCAGGTCACCTCGGGAGACCGCGAGAACAGGGAACGCATCTTGTGAGAAATGAGATGCTGCATTCTTTCTGATGGTCACGTGACCTTCATGCATTTTTAATGGAAAATTATTTAAACATTACAGCATTCAGACAACAATTTATTGTATTTTCCCTCTTAATATATATAACATGCACAAAAACTTACAAATATACTTTGCACATAACAAGTAAAACAGATTTTAAAACGAATTTCAGCAAAAAAAAACACCCTTAATGTGTTTATGCCTTTAAGATTTTTATTGTAATGTTTACTTTCACAATCTCATTTACATAAAAAAAAAAGTTTATTCTGTGAACTTTAATAATAAATCTAAAATGCTGTGCTTCCCACCTCTATTATCCAGTGGCAATGACTTCTGGGACTTCTAGAGCCAGTTCGGTGCTCAAGTCTGCATCGGTGCATCAATATCAAGAACACATCCAGGAACTTTCACGCATTCTCCGTTCTTGCGGTCTTGAGTTTTAGAACTGAACTTTGGTGGTTGATGATGACATTACATGAGAACACGAGGATGTAAGATCGCTGACGAACGCATATTGAGATATACAGCTTTTGTGTAGTTTCCCAGTCTGAGCTCATTATTTTTAATTCGACCATGTTCACAAGCTACTTTGTTTTTATAATAATCAACATGAGCTGGAGCTGAAACAAAGTAGTAACGAAAATGTGTACTTTATTTATTTCTACCAGGCAATAGTCATGAGGCAAACCAATCAGCTTTGAGGTGAATCACAACATACTAAACTTAGATTTAAAAGTAATGTATGAAAATAGCAACTAAAGAACTCAACTAAATAGCTAAAGTTTTCCTTTGCCACACTTCACTTGTAGCAGTTGATTGGTACTATAGAATCTTCTGTGCAGCATCATGTGTAATTTAGTTTTTCCCCACCTATTAAACCCAGTTGTCTTAAAATAAGCTAAATGTATCATGGGTTCAACAACAACAAAAATATAATTGGTTAGTAATCTCAAATTCTACAACAGGTCTGTTTACATACACTGTAAAACCCAAAAAGTTAAGGTAACTCAAACCATTGAAGTAAATTGATTGCAACAAACCATTTAGTTCAAAAACTAATCCCAATGAGTGCTGTGAACTTAATACATTTGAGTAAACGAAGCACAGTATTTGAGCACAGTAAAACCTGGTAAATGAAGAGAACTCAAACCATCTGAGTACTGTAAAACCCTTAAAAAGTTAAGGCAACTCAAACTTTTTGAGGAAATCGATTGCAAAAAACCGTTTGAGTAAAAAAAAAAAAAAAAAACTAATATATGTGAGTTCTGTGATCTTGCTCCATTTAAGTTGAAGTAGATTGAAGTAATAAGGTATTTAATTAACTCATTACCTGAGTTTAAAACTCTTTTCAAATGAGTAGAATAACTCAGTAAATTTTGAGTTAGCTACACTCATTTCATTTGATAAAGTTGAATGTTGGGTTTTACAGGGAAGCATTTTCAGTTGCAAATCGAAAAAAAATGTGAAGAATTCTTTATACAAACCTGAATTTTGCTCTTTATACTATCATCATCCAAAATCTATGCACTAATGTCATATTTTATTTAAAAAATGTAAGAATTATTTTATTGGCATAATAAAATTATACAACCCTGCATGCTAACTAAGGATATCATTTTACACGCATTGTTATGCATGCAGTAGACAAATAGATTAGCGTACCAAGTGTATTGTTTAATCACTGAAAAGGTTAATGTGGCCATATGGGTCTTTACCATGAATGAGACAGTTTGGGGAATCTCCCACACAATGCATACAGGCTAACACTTTACCTGCACCTGGGAGTACATTAATGAAATGCTAATCTTGCCTCCGACAACACCCACAAGGAAGGAGTGAAGCAAGAATGAGAATATTATGCAATACTCGGGGGTCAGGACCTCGTTGCAGGCGCTCTGAAATTCAATCAAAGGCACAAATTAGAAAATATATTTCTGAACTCTCCAACAGAACCTGCCACAAGTGCTAATTAAAGAAATGTGGGTGTACTTGTACGTACCTGAGGCGGTTTAAGGTCCTCCTGATGTTGAACTCCATTGTGCCAAACACTTTGTATTCACCTCCACCCACACCGCAGATGGAGAGAACTTGCGCAAATCCTGTTTGGATGCTCAAAAGACTATAGATAGTACTGGAGAAAAAAAAAAAAAACTATGGGAGCTTATTTCTCAAGAATTGTGAGTTAATATCTTACATTTTCAGGTTGTAAATTTACTGACCTTCTGACCTTTTTCTCAGAATTATAAGAATAGCAAGGTACAAACTTATAATTGTGAGAAATACTGTCAAGATAAATTAAGTTAGAATAAACTTTTCACAGTTTTGGCTTTTCACTTCAGATTTGTGTTTATATCTTGCAGTTAGTTCATAGATGATAACAATAAAAAAGTATTTCTCAGAATTTTGAGAAATAAAGTCAGAATTGAATAAAATCAAGTCAAAATAAACTCAAAATTAAAATGACTGAATTCACGCCTCAAATTTTTGCATTTTACCCCAGAAATGCATTTGTCATATAATTCAAAGAAGAAAAAGTCAGAATTGCAAAAAGTCTATGATCTAAAAGAAGTACTGATAGTAACATGAAAGTGAAAGACCAATCCAAGCCAACCCAGGCTCATTCTGATTATGTACCCCTATATAGAGTTCTGGAGAGAGCAAAATATGTCCCAGGAGCTACTTTTTTTGCAGTTTTTGTTTTCGCAAATCCACCAGAGGTTGCTGTGTATGCTTTTTTCAGATCTCTAACTTTTCTTGCGAGTGCCATTCGCGCCTGCTGTTCTCACGTGAATCCACCAGAGGTCGCTGTCGACTGACAGACACAAACAGTCGTAGTCATCTCCACTCTGAGTCCACGACGTACATGTCGAGCTACTGGACAAACTGGTAACAGCTACAAAATTCACGATCTCCAAAAATGTATATAGCGCTACATTTTCAGAATGAGCCTGTGTTGATCTAAGTACAGTGCTGGGGAAAGATCAATTTGAAAGTAATGGATTACAATATTGAGTTACCGCCCAATAAATTAACTAGTTCCGTTCCTTAGTTACTTTTAAAGGTAAGTAATGTGGTACATTACTTTTGTATTACCTTTTCTTGGTAAGCTGAGGCTTGATCTCTTTCAGAACTTTTTTTGTGTTTTTTAAATTTTTTTTATTGAGGAGCATTGTGGTTAACAACACACTTACCTGTTACAAAAACAAATAAAACATATCAATTTTAAGATGTTATCTGAGAACATTTTGACCCCAGAGCTATACACACAGTATATACATATTATTGAAAGCTTAAAGCAATGTGTTTGCTACTTTACTATTTGTCTTAAGTAAAGTCACTGTTCATTGAGACAATCCCCTTTTCCTTTTCTTCTGTGCATTCAAAACAATGAACACTTTCTCTCACTTACTGCGTAATTCATTGTGACTACTTTAATTTTAATTCAGTAACTTATTTTTAAAAGCTTATTAATTAAACAAAAAAGTAACTCACATTACATTTTCAAAAAGGTAACTCAAATATTATTACTTATTTTTTAAAACTAATGCGTTACTTTACTCATTACATAGAAAATATTACATAACTTGCATTACTTGTAATGTGTTACCCCCAACACACACAGCAGTGAACACACACAGCATGAACACAGATTCAAAGCAGTGGCCAGCCATTAGGGAACAGTTAGCGAATCAGTGCCTTGCTCAAGGGACTCACCTCAGCCATGGCATATATAATGTCAAAAAATATTATGACTTATATTTTAGCTTATAACTTTTTTCCTGTTTATATCTCACAGAGGTGACATTATTTTTCACAATTGGACTTTTACTCTGAAGTATATTGTCTGTTCCCACTGCTCACGTCCTCTGGTAACTTCCTGTTTTACTTTGTTTCTGTTGTTGTTCTTTTTTTGTTGCCACAGATCTTGGTTATCCTTCACTTCCCCTAGTTAAGCCTCTCATCATTTTGTGTACTGATACCCCAGAGTTTCTCTTGTTTGGTGTTTTCCATTCTGGATGTATTGGGTGATCTGTTTTGTCTCTCTTGACCCATGTCTAGATTTAATCTTTTTTTCTCTATCTCTGTCTCTCTACACCTTCCTGTTCCTGGATGTACTTTTGTTTTGTTTATGTTAAGAGATGAGCGTGTGTGTTGCATTTGTATGTTTTCTGAAACACCCAGCATTACTGTAAATAACCACGTGCGTCTCATTTGGGTTGTAACTAAACTTTGCAAGACACTTGCTCTCCGGGACTGAGTTTGGGCACCCTAACATACAATATTACTGTCTCAGAATTGCAGTGCGCTACATTACTCACACTCTAAAAAACGCTGGGTTGGTTTTTTAACCCAAATGCTGGGTTGAGACTGCTGGGTAACAAAATTGGGTTGATTCAACCCAATTTGGGTTGAAAATCGATCTTTATCTATAACCCAGCAGTGCTGGGTTGGGAACGCGGACGTGAAAGAGAGCACGCACGTCACGTCAACATGCAGGGACATCAACGTGAGAAACCGCCATTTTCTTTGCGCTGTCTTTGAGGGGAAGCGAGTGAAATTCTGTGTGAGACGTAAGTTATTTAGTGTGTATTTAACAATTTTCATAAGAAATAACACACTTAGTTTACTTAGTATAATATACACGAGCTTTTTTTTCTGTTTCTCCGCCTGATGGCCGACTTGTTGCTCCGCCTCACGCTGACCTGTGCTCGCCTTATGGCTGAACTGTTGCTCCGAGTCCGCCTGACGAGCCACCTGTTTCTCCGGATCTGTTTCTCCGCCTAACGGCGACCTGTTTCTCCGGACCTGTTTCTCCGGACCTGTTTCTCCGCCTAACGGCGACCTGTTTCTCCGCACCTGTTTCTCCGCCTAACGCCCGAGCTGTTGCTCCGCCTAACACCTGACCTGTGCTCGCCTCACGCCCAGCCTGTTGATCGGTGGACGGGTAAGCGCGCATGGCATCGGAAGGAGCTCGAAAAGTATAAGGTAACTAATGAAACTAACGTGAAGCATGTTTGATGACCACTTTATAAACACAACACCTAGGATAATTTAGGAGCTTTTTATTGTAATAAAATGCCTTTTGAATGACACAGATTTTTATGTTGGCTAGGTGATGACAGTAAGTAACGTTACTGTGATTTGTGATCTTTCTGGGGTGTTAATTGTAAAGCAGTAAGTAGTATTTTTACTCTTGTATTTCTTAAGTTTGTTCATGGATTTTTGTGACAATACTTTGATGCATAAGTGTTGAATTCAGCTTCTAACAATGTTTTTTTTTTTATCAAAATATATACAATAATTGTCCTGCTCTGCATGTACATTTTGTTTAGCTGTACATTGAATAGCAAATGTTATTAATTTACTATGAGCATTTTACATTCTAGACGTGATTTGAGCTATCTTTAATTAATCCTGTATGTAAGGGTCGTTTCATGCTAACGGAAATGTCTGAGCTAAGGCTAATTCCAACCTAATCATCTTCGACTGCAAAAAGAAAAAGTTTGACCACCGTTTTATGTGACACCCTGGATAATTATTATCATTTAGGAGTATTTTTGTGATATAGTGACTTTTGGCTAACATGATCTTTTTTTACTTAATTTTGCTTAAACGCTTTTATCTGTTATTCTTTTTCAGATGGATAATTGCGTGAAAATCAAACTAAAAGAATGCAATCTTGAGGAGTTAATCCCCACATTTGAAGGTATGTAATAATATTTTACTTGGTTCATTGTAATCATTAGGGCTGCCCTTGTCTAAACATTTGTCTGGTTGACTTGTGATGTTCATTTGAAGCATTAGTTGAATAATTACAGATTTATTAATAAACCATTTATTCATTAATTCATTTTCTTTTTGACTCAGTCCCTTTATTAATCTGGGGTCGCCACAGCGGAATGAACCGCCAACTTATCCAGCATATTTTTTACACAGCGGATTCATGCAGCATACATTGACTTTGCCAGTGTGGACTTTTTTTCTGCAACTAGTGGGTAGCACATTCGCCTCATAGCAACAAGGTCACTTGATCGATCCTTGGCTGGGTCAATAGGCCTTTCTGTGTGGAGTTTGCATGTTCTCCCCGTGTTCGCGTGGGTTTCCTCCAGGTGCCCCGGTTTCCAAAGACGTGGTAAAGGTGAATTAAGTAGACTAAATTGTCAATGATGTATGTGTGTGAATGAGTATTCGTTTCCCAGTGATGGGTTGCAGCTGAAAGGGCATTCGCTGCATAAAACTTATGCTGGATATGTTGGTGGTTCATTCCATTGTGGTTACCCCAGATTAATAAAGCGACAAAGCTAAAAAGAAAATGAATGAATGAATAATAAATTTTTAGTTGACTAATGGTTATTCAATTATTAGGGGGCAGCCCTAGTAATCATTAGCCACTTCAACACTTTAAACTGAGAGATTGAACTCTAATGCCAATTTGTTTTTGTCTGGTTATTTTTTAAAATCTGCTGTTCATGCAACCAGTGACATTCTCTTGTTTTATTTTTAGCACAGGAGCGAACTTTTCCTCGTTTTTAGGTCAATTTGAATACAATTCAGAGGGTAAGGATTCAATTAAAGGTTTCTCGATGCATAATGATGCATTTAATGCATAATGATTGTCTTAGTTATTTTATTAACAATGAAAATGTTATTTTTATGTTTGTTATTAGGGTGGCATGGGGGCGCAGTGGGTAGTGCTGTCGCCTCACAGCAAGATGGTCGCTGGTTTGAGCCTTGGATGGGTTTCCCCTCCACAGTCCAATGACATGCGTTGTAGCTGAATTGGGTAAGCTGAATTGTCCATAGTGTGTGTCTAAATGAGAGTGTGATGGGTTGCAGTTGAAAGGGCATCTGCTGCGTAAAACATAAAAAGATGTCACCCAAGATGTTCATGTCATTCTTTCTTCAGTCAGAAAGATTTTTTTTTTAGGAAAATATTTCAGCAATTTTATCCATCTTGAACTGAGATTGTGCCTCATTTTTGAAGTTTTTAAAGAAAATTTAAATGCGGCTTCAAATTATACAAATCCGGTTGCAAACAGTCCCAGCTCAGGAAGAAGGGTCTTATCTATTCTCATTAAGAAAACACAATTAAATACTTAATAATTTCAAATGCTCATCTTGCCTTACTATTACTTATTAAAAAAAGTTCCTTAGGCAAACCTGTTGTTGCATTGTCATCTTCACTCGGGCCAAAAAATTGCAGCATGGTGCCATGGTCAGTGGTTAACTAATGCCAACACTGGCTGATAGCTTGGTGTGTTATGGCCTTAATTGCTTCTAAAGGTATTTTAGGTGTTCTAAAGTTAACTCTAAAGATATTTAACTTTTACACTTTTGAGTTTTTAATAAATCTTACTTCTATTTATTTTTTCAGATTGGGACCAATATTGCTGAGTATCTTCATCCATTGAATTCAAGAATCTATTGAGTTTCCTCATGTTCTCATCCTTGGAGACCGCCACTTCTTTCAAGCCTTTGCTCACGTGCTGTGCTATTTATTATTGCAAAGTACATTACTTGCCAAAGTGGACGTTTGCTATAAAGCATTCTACATCTTTGGTGTGAACTACCCCAAGCAGTGTTCCCTGGTGTGGCAGACTGTGGTTTATGGACATCCTGGGGAGGAGACACTAGCAGTAAGGGTTCTGCTAGCATTAATTTTTGCTGACAAACAGTAATCATTAATACTGTGACCTCACTGCTTCCTTGGATTCTGTGTTCTTTAACTTGTACTTTGGATTGTGGGGGAAAAGGAGCACCCAGAGAAAACCCACACGAACACGGGGAAAACATGCAAACTCCACACAGAAACACCAACTGACCCAGCTGAGGCTTAAACCACCGACCTTGTTGCTGTGAGGCAATCGTACTACCCACTGTGCCACCATGACACCCATTTCTAAAGAATAGTTTTAATAACTCATTTCTAATAACTGATTTCTTTTCTCTTTGCTATGATGACGGCACATAATAATGGACTAGATATTTTTTAAGACACTCTACACTGCAGTTACATTGCAACTAATGTTTCTTACAGACTCTTTTATATCTCAGGATTGAAGTTTGCACATGATTGTTCGAGTAAAAGTTAAAAAAAGTTTTCCTATTTCAAATTTGTTTTAAAATGCTTCCATCCTCAGGTTTAATTTTAACTTTTATATCTGTTTTTTCTTCAAAACTGCATTTACATTGAACTTGATCATCCTTACTGATGATTGCTTTATAGCTCATATATTGATGTTTGCACATAATTGTTAAAGGGAAAGTTATAAAATGTTTTCTTATTTTTTCTTAATATAAAATTTGTATTTTCTTAGTTTTTATTGTTTGTTTTGTTTTTTCAAGCTGTTTGATGCCTTTTCATTATTACTTTCACATATTTTTTCTGCATTGCAGTTGATGATTTATATGAGAATATGTTGATGTTTGTGCTCAAATTACTTTCTGACTTCAGTCATTTAAAGGCATTTTCATTATTACTTCCTTATACTATTGTTTTTCTCTGCTCTGCAATAACATTGCAATTGCCTTACTGATGATTCCTGATTTATAAATGATGCAAATGTTTTTGAATGTATTTCAAATATGCATTTTCTTAAAGTAATTTGTCTGATTTCAGTCTGATGCATTGTTACTGAACTTTAGTCAGTGTTTCTGTGATACAGTTTGATAAATTTTCACAGAAATCGTCTTAACCCTTTAACAACCCTTTCAAGAAAAAAAATTGGATTGCATTTCTCAACTGCTAATGTTGCTATTGAACACAATCAGTACATTTTAACACATGTTATAATTTCAAAAATATCAACCTCTACCAAATGATCGATATGTATGTTTATGGTAAAAGTACCAGAATTATGAAAAATCTGAAATGTGTAAGACCAATTTAAAAAAAAAAAAAAAAAAAAAAAAAAAAAAAATATATATATATATATATATATATATATATATATATATATATATATATATATATATATATATATATATATATATATATATATATTTAAAAGAAATATTTTGAACACTAAATCATCTTTTTTCTTATGACTTTAACAGTCATTATTTAAAACAGTAAAAACGAGGTCAACCATTTGGTAGAGCATGCAGTCAAAGGGTTAATGCTGAGGTGCAGATGGGAAAAATCTCAAATTCATTTGGACACATTTTATCTTTTGTCATAAATAAAATTCCATTACTGAACAACTATGTATTGCTGTAGAATTGTTTTTATTTTAGTGATTTTAATCATCAGTTTCTAGATTAAATTTCTGACCCATTTTGGGTTACATTCAACCCAGCAGTGTAGTAATTTTTAACTAATAGTTGGGTTAAAATCACAACCCAGCATGCTGGGTTAAACTTGTAACCCAACTTGCTGGGTTAAAGTAACCCAGCGTTGGGTTTGTCCCTTTTTTACCCAGCGCTGGGTTACCAAAACAACCCAAATTGGGTTGTTTTCAACCCAGCAGTTTTTAGAGTGCATGTATTTTGAGTTGTTGTCACTAAAATAACTGCAGAAAAAGAATTGAAAGTGAAAATATGTCAGATTGTTTTTATGTACACCAGAACAGTTATATATTTGCTGATTTTGTACTTACAGTACATTACTCCACATTTATGGGTACTTAGTCATTAAAAACCAACACAGGCTCATCGTGAAAACGTAGCCCTATATACTTCTGGAGATGGTTAAATTATGTAGCCAGAAATATGCATGGCTGCATATAATTTTTAAAAAGAACTCTAGGTGGTATGACGTTGTTTCTTTTTGCGCTTACCAGTTGACCGCTTACCTCTGTATGGAGGGCTTTTCCGGTGTTACCACTTTGTCCACTTAGCTCGCCATGTACATTGGTGGCTTAAGAAGCAGAGAAGAGTTGAAGAACAACAAGTTAATAACAGGGTGAGAATGTGATAAATCTGAAAACAAATAAAATCTGAAAACGTTGTAAAAATCAGGCAAGGGCTTTTCTTTTTCTGGATTGCTTTTTAAAATACTATTGGTTGGGTTTAGGGAAGGAGGAGGGTGGGTCAGTGAATTGGTCAGTCAGTCAAACAGTCAGTCAGTTAGTCGACAGCAACCTCTGGTGGATTTACATGAAAACAGCTGGTGCAAATGGCACTCACGAAAGAAATTTGAGATCTCTTAAAGTGTACACAGTGCCCACAGTCAATTCGCAAAAACTGCAAAAAAAAAAATACGTAGCTCCTAGGACGGATTTGGCGCTCTCTAGAAATGTATATAGAGGTACATTTTCAAAACAAGACTTGGTTGTCATTAACCCATATAAAAAGAAATAATAAGTTAAATAAATCCTGCAGAAAATAATCCCACACACTGCATATTTGCACATTCCTGCAGAATCCTATAAGATTGTGTGACCAGAGATGTATAAAGTACTAGAGACCCATACTTAAGTAAAAGTACAAGTGCTTTATCAAAAATTGACTTGAGTAGAAGTAGAAGTGTTCTTTAAGCACCATACTTAAGTGGAAGTACAAAAGTATTCAACATTTTTTGTACTTAAGTATTGCAAGTAGTTTATTTCAAAATTTACTACTCAAGTACTGAAAGTAAAAGTACAAGTATTGTGTATGTAGTTATTAAAGAAAGCAGTCAAAATACACTAATTGTTTTGTTTATTTTAAATATCTTTTTTGGGGTACTTGATTAAGCAGAACGAAAAGAAACATGGCTTATGATATTGTTTTTCTCTGTAAATAGTTTCTATGGTACAAGAGCTCACATCGTCAGGCCCTTTTACCAGAAAATGCCTTCACTGATGAGATAATTCAGCATGTTCACTCACATACATACACACACACACACACACACACACACACACACACACCTAAACGTACACTCTCTCCCAACTCACACATTCATACACTCTCACACACACAGTTCTCTCTCTATCTCTCTCTCACACACACATTTTTGTGAATTGTGGGGACATTACATAGGTTGCAATTGTTTTTACACTCTCTCTTACACACACACGCACACACGCACACACAGACGCACACACAGGTACAATCACACTGTTGTTTTCTCTTACTCACACATTATTCACTCTCACTCACACACACACAAAGACACACTCACACTTTGGGAGTTTTGAAGTTTGATTGGTTAATACCACAATGAACAGGAGTTCTGTCTTCTGGAAGCACTCGTGAAACTAAACTAAACAAGCAAACTAAATCCGGCTTCACTAATTCACTTGATTTTGATTTTATTGTAAAAAAAAAAAAAACAGGAAAATGTGTATATTACTGTGTTAAATGAAAATCAGAAATATTTTATGGCTTTTGGCTATGATTTAGTAATAATTGTTATTTATTTTTATCATGTTTTGTGGAATTGGTCTAACAGTTCATATTTTCTGTAGTATATTTATTAATTCTGGTACTTTTACCATAAACCAACATCTCAACCATTTGGTAGAGGCTGATATTTTAGAAATAATGTGATGTGTTGAATAAAAATGCACTGATCTTGTTAACTAGCGACATTAGGAGTTAAGAAATGCAATCAAAAAAATTCTATTGCTTTTGTCTTGGTGTGACAGTTAAAGGGTTTTTTGTAATAAAAATTTTGTCCTTTAATACAGCAGTCAGATATACGAACTGTGCCCTTAATTTGACCTGCTCAAAGAAAACACTCTTTCTGGATGTATCAAACAAAACTCATGCACAGAAGACAACACGAGCATTTACAGCTAATAAACTCATGTTATCCCGCCTGCTTATTGAGCGCTGACAGGCGGGTCTATGATTGGTTATTGTCCTCAACAGAAAGGGCTTTAGAAATATAAGCGCTGTTCACCCATGGCGGGAAAAATACGCGATTATCACGGGTAACAGTGGAGAAAACTTAATTGCACATGAGGCACGCTCATGTCTGGATCCACAGCTTTAACAGCTAAGAAGAGAAGAAAAGTTACCTTACAAACTGGCCAGCGGGTCAAATGTCCAAAGTGAGAGAGCGAGAGATAGGCAGGGGTGAAGTTTTACAACATTTCTCCCTAACAGTAAACTAGCGGCTGGAGTGCTGTGCCGCCTTCTCTCGCCCTCGCGCCTCCGTCCTTCGCCATAGTATTGCGACATCGCGCATAGGAGATAAATGACGTCATCACGTAATCACCGGTTATGACCTATTATTACTGAACTGATATCAATCATTTTGACACCCCTAGTAACGAGTAACGATGCAGCACATAAAAAATCTATCGGAGTAAAAGTATTAAACTCATGGAAAATATGTACTTAAGTAAAAGTGGAAGTAGGAGAAAAAAATAATACTCCAGTAAAGTACAGATACTGCCTTTTAGTACTTAAGTACAGTAGTGAAGTAGTTCTACTTCGTTACTATACATCTCTGTGTGTGACCATTTTACTTTAGAACTCCTGCAAGACTTCTACATGGAATGTGCACGCCTAAAACATTAGTTTTTATAAAACTAATTCCTTATAAACTCCTTATAGAAGAAATCCTTATAAACTATTATGCACTGTAAATGAATCATGTTGCAGAAGGAATGTTCAATGCCTCCTTGTACAAGCAAACACATTTTCATGTTTGTTTGTGATATTGTGCCAAGCAAAGTTGCTGACTGCTCAGAAAAGTTTATTTGCATTTGGTGAGACATTTTATTTAGTAACCTGAGCGAAATGTTGTACTCGTGCTACTTTTATTTGATATTTTATAGGTACATGTCTAGCATAATTTCATATTAGACACAGTATTTCATATACAGTATTTGTATTTTCCTTTATTTTGCAAAGCCACACTCACAAGGCATGCTTGAAAGCACATGCTCAAGAACTAGTTGCGGGCTGCCACTGCCTCCTTGCCGCCACTGAAACCGCTCACTTTTTCTCCTACTTTCACATTTCTGTCTTTGAAAATTAACTAGATGTGACTGCTGCATCCTGAAACGGCCATTAGGAGAACATGTTTTCCTCACGCACATGAACCGCATCTGACAGAAGCGACAACAGCTTTCACACGTCTTTCAAAGTCATGCATCACAAGAACACCACTCAAAACATTCAAGCGACGCACCAGTTAACTCATCCGAGATGAACATGATTTCATGAAGTTCTGTAAATGTGAAGACTACAATTCCCATGATTTCACACGCAATCAAGGCATCATCAAACTACACAACCTAGGCTAATTCTGAAAACATAGTCCTATACATTTCTGAACATCGCAAATTAGGTAGCCAGAAGTACATATGGCTGCATTTCGTCTTTAAAACAAGCGGTATGACGCTGTTCCTTTTCATGCTTACCAGCTGACCACTTACCTCCGTATGAACGGCTTTCCCACTGTTACCAGTGTCATGACCACCAGCAATCACTCCTGGCAGATTTCTGGTGAACTACACATATAACATTAACAAACTACAATTCCCTTCATGCCGTTTCACACACACCAGTTGCTGTTCAACACTTATGACTCACACACAGCAGAATCCTGTCCTCAATTATCATCTGGACTACTTATACACCACATATACACCAGTTCAGGGCTGAGTCTTTGTTTTCTGTCACTGTTTGTTGTAGCAAGTGTTTCTAGTTTTTTGTTGCTGCCTGCCGTATTTTGGACCCAAGCCTTGTCTTTTTTTTTTTTTTTTTTTTTTTTTTTTTTTTTTTTTTTTTTTTTAAATGTTTTATTTATACATTGTGAAACATTACAAAAATTTACAAAGACATAATCATGTAACAATATGCAAATATACTGAAGAGTATTTTGAGCAAATAGTAATAATAAAAATTAAATAAACAATAATAAATAAAAATATGATAATAAAAATAAATAGATAAATAAAATAAAAAACAACAACACTAGTGCAATCTTATATACATAAAAAACAAGTCTACAATGTGTTGACCAGAAGTAGTTTCCCATAAAAGCTGGGCATTAGGGGGTGGGGACTCAATCAGAAGGAGCAGGGTCAAGCTGAAGAGTTTGGACATATTTGCGAAGGGGTTTCCATAAATTAATAAAAATAGTGCTAGTTCGGTGAAGAGAGTACCTAATTTTTTCTAATTTCATAAAATAAAGAACATTTCTTATCCAACAAGAGTGAGAAGGAGGGTGTGGGCTCTTCCAGTTCAGAAGAATTAATCGCCTAGCCAGAAGAGTTAAGAAAGCTACAAAGTCTACAAAATGAGAGGGTAAAGTGTGGTCGGGCGGAAGAACCCCAAATAAACCAATAATTGGACATGGTGGGATATCAACAGTGGTAATAGCTGATAGCGAGAGAAATATTTGTCTCCAAAAGGAAAGCAGGGAAGGACAGGACCAAAACATATGAAATAAAGTAGCTGTACCAGAATGACACCTGTCGCACTCAGGGTCTATAGACGGATTGATGCGAGCTAGCCTGCTTTTGGACCAATGAGCTCTATGCACTACCTTGCATTGTATTAGCCTGTGACGTGCACAGATTGAGGAGGAGTTAACCCTGTTCAAGACCGCTTTCCATGTCTCCTCTGTAATCTCAATTCCCATGTCTTGAGACCAGGTGGTCCGTAAGTTATCAGAAGAAAATTGAAGATTAACAATTATATTAAATAATTTAGAAATTGAACCTTTAGCACAGGGATCTATGCCCAGTATTGTGTCTAGATCTGAAGTTGGCGGTGCATTTGGAAAGTTAACAAATTTTTTGCGCACAAAATCTCGTGTTTGTAAGTATCTGAAAAAATTGGATTTAGGGACATTAAATTGAGAGGCCAACTGACCAAAAGAGGCAAAAACACCGTCAATGTAAAGATCACCAAAAGAAGCCAATCCAAGATCTCTCCATGAAGCATAAGCACTGTCCAAGATAGAAGGGTAAAACAGAGGATTGGAGTGTATTGGGGATAATAAAGAGATATTATGAAAACCAAAGTGGCGCAAAAATTGGGTCCAAATTTTGAGACTGTTTTTTACAATTATATTATTTGAATATTTAATTGGGGTCATTGTATATGGGAGGCATAAAAGAGCAGCCAAAGAGGACGACTTATTGCACGAGACAGACTCAATGTGCAGCCAAGAGGGGGGATTCGCTAATTTGCATGAATGTAGCCAATATAGAGTAGAGCGTATATTTGCTGCCCAGTAATATATTTGGAAATTTGGAAGAGCTAGACCACCCAATTGTTTTGTTCTTTGAAGAATACTTTTACGAATCTTTGGGGTTTTTCTGTTCCAGAGAAAACTAGAAATAGAGCAATCAAGTGAAACAAAAAAAGATTTTGGAATAAAAATAGGAATACATTGAAATAAGTGAAGAAATCTAGGAAGTACATTCATCTTAATACAGTTAACCCTACCGATCAAAGATAAGGGGAGGAGAGACCATCGATTAAAATCCTGTGTAAGATTATTCACTAATGGGACAAAGTTGAGGTCAAATAAGTCCGAAAAGCTTTTTGTGACATTTATGCCCAAATATTTGAAACTTTGTAAGGAGGATTTGAAAGGTAGAGAACCTAATGGGTAATCCAAGGCTGCTGTATTAATAGGCATTAATTCACTTTTACTCAAATTTAATTTATATCCTGAGATCAGGCCGAAGTCTGCTAGCAATTTCAACACCAAAGGAATAGAGGTACAAGGGTCAGACACGTATAACAAGAGATCATCGGCGTATAAAGACAGTTTGTGCTCCAACTCCCCCCTTTTTATGCCAGCCATTGCACTGGCTCTTAGAGCAATTGCCAACGGCTCAATGGCTATTGCAAATAGTAAAGGGGAGAGTGGGCAGCCTTGTCTAGTTCCGCGACCAAGTGAGAAATATTTAGAATAATTGTTATTTGTTCGTACACAGGCCATTGGAGATGTGTATAAAAGTCTAATCCAAGTTATAATTTGATCAGGAAACCCAAATTTCTTCAGTGTGTAAAGCAGATACCTCCACTCGACTCTATCAAATGCCTTTTCAGCATCCATAGAAATAACTAATTCTGGAGATGCATTTGAAGAAGAAGAGTAGAGAATATTTAAAAGGCGTCTAATATTGTGAAAAGAGTGTCTATTTTTAATAAAACCTGTTTGGTCTGGTGAGATTATAGCTGGGAGAACAGTCTCTAAACGTCTTGCTAAAACTTTAGCTAATAATTTGACATCAGAACAAAGTAAAGAGATGGGACGATAGCTACTGCACTGGGAGGGATCTTTATCTTTTTTAAGAATAAGGGAAATAATAGCCTGTCGGAGAGAAGGAGGAAGGATACCTGAACTGTAAGACTCATTAAACATGTTAAGTAAAAGAGGAGACAATTTGTCAGAAAATGTCCTAAAGAATTCTGCAGGAAAGCCATCAGGCCCTGGGCACTTGCCACTCTGCATGAAATTTAGAGCAGTCTTAATTTCTTCCAATGCAAGCGGAGCTGCCAAATTAGAGGAGATATCAGAATCAATACAGGGTAAATTTAGAAATTTGAAAAAAGTGTCAAATTGAGCGTCTTCGACTATATTTTCCGAAGTATATAAAGAGGCATAAAAATCTTTAAACATGTCATTAATAGTTAGTGGGTTGGCTGAAAAACCAGTGGGGGTGGAGATTTGAGTAATATGATGTGAAGCTGCAGACTGACGTAACTGATGAGCAAGCAATTTACTTGATTTATCACCGAATTCATAATAATTGGAATGAGTTTTATGTAAAGCATCAATTGCCTCATCTGTGGTAAGCAAATCAAATTCTGTCTTTGTTGTGAGAAACCGAGCGAAAAGGTCAGGGTCTGTTGAGTTAGCACATTTAGCCTGGAGGTCTGACAACAAATTAAGAAGCTTGACCCTACTTTCGTTCATTATTTTTTTCTTGTATGCTGCATATGAGATAATTTCTCCCCTTAAGTAAGCCTTGCATGCCTCCCAAATAGTCTTAGGTGAAACTTCTGGAGAGAGATTTGTAGAGATAAATAGATCAATACGATTATTAATAACTGCTATAAACTCAGGATCTTTAAGTAGTAAGGAGTTAAAACGCCAGGGTGGCCTAGACATTGAAAAGCCAGGAAGAGCCAGATCAAATGTAACAGCGGCATGATCTGAAATTACTATAGCATTATAAACACATGAACTAATCAATGGAAGCAAATTATTATCAACCAAAAAGTAATCTATACGGGAAAAAGAGTGATGCACAGGAGAAAAGAATGAGAATTTTTTTGTATTCGGATTTAAAAAGCGCCAAACATCAGAAACAGCATATTGCTCCATAAAAAGCTGAATGATCCTACTAGATTTAGACTGTGCACTGAGTCTGGAAGATGAGCGGTCTAGAAGAGGGTCTAAACAACAGTTAAAATCCCCACCTAGAATTAGTTGGTTTGAGTGTAAATCAGGGAGGGAAAACAACATTTTTTTGAAAAATGCCTCATCGTCCCAATTAGGTCCATATACGTTAGCCAAAACCAAGCGAGCTCCGTTTATTTGTCCTCTGAGAATAACAAAACGCCCATTAGGATCCGAAATAACCTCAGAGACTGAAAAGGGAATCGATTTGTGGATGAGAATAGCTACACCTCGGGACTTACTCTGAAAACTAGAATGGTAAAGCTGACCTACCCATCCCTTTCTTATCTTTAGATGATCGGCAGGCATAAGGTGTGTTTCTTGGATAAAGGCAATGCTAGTATTTAAATGTTTTAAGTAGCTAAGAACTTTATTTCGCTTCACCGGGGAGTTAAGCCCCTTAACATTCCAACTAGTGAATTTTAGTACACCACGCGTTGCTACCTTGTTACTCATGAGAGACATTAATAACAAATACTATAAGCGTGATCGAGTCTATGAGAACCCACCCCCAAGTATGCACAGCCAACATAGCAGGTGGCTAGAAGCATTATGAGGATACAAAATGCAGTAAAAGTGATTGCACACAAAAATACAAAAAGAAAAAAAAAGCACAACAAAAACAAAACAACAGTAACAAAGGGAAAAAAAGAAAGAAAGGGAAAAAAAGATAAACCCACTCTTAAACCCACCCTTTCCCCAGCTGACAACAAGAACTGCAGCTGAACCCACTTTACCATAACAGGCAAGTTTCCTAACTCCTAGTCCTCCCAAACATAATAGTTACATCAGTAATATTAAATTTCGATTTTCATTCAATGCTTACTGGCAAACTTAGACTGCAAAACAAATTGGTGGAAGAGAAAAAAGAAAGGCGAAGCAATCGCACACAAAATACAAAAGGGCAGTAACACTATGCCTCACAAAATAAGCACAAATCTAAGTAGATTGGATTTTAACATAACATAAAATAGTCTGCAGTAAGTTTTTAACTAAGAAACATCAACATAGCTTTATCAAATTTAACAATGTCCAATATAAAAACCGCTGGGCCAACCTCCCAGGCTGTTCTTTAAGTAATAAAAAAAAGGTCAAAAAGTAAATTCTGCTTGCAGTATAAAAAAGCCTGACTGAGCTCATTGTGAATCTAAACCAAAATCCAAGTACTAGTCATCCCTTATTTAGATCGATATAAAAAAAAACAAAGCAGCATAATATGCAATGTAAAAAAAGGGGAAAATAAACTGCAAGCCTACAATTCAGCCTACTATAAATAAAATGAGCTTTTAAGTTCAAGCACGGAAAAGACTTTATACTGAGCAGGCTTATATCTCAAATCCACAGGTACATCCTATAGCATCCTTGGAGAGGGAGGCGGCCAGAAAGACATTAATGACTGTACATAGTAGAGTCTAATTCAACTCGTTTGCTACTAGCTCGAACTCTGGATGAAACTGTTGGCTTCCGAAACCGAAGCAAGCCATTTCTTCTCACCGTTTGGAAGTGTTATTCGAAGTCTAGCAGGGTAGAGAAGCGCAGGCTTGAGTCCTCGTTTGTAGAGTGATGACATCACGTCTTTGTACTCGGCGCGAAGTTTCACAACATCAGGGCAATAATCCTCAAAGATACGAATCTTGTGGCCATCATACAGCAGCTCACCCTTTTTGCGAGATTCACGGACGACCAAATCCTTCGTTTGAAAGCGATGAAATCGCAGGATGACAGGTCGCGGTCTCTGGCCTGGTGCAGGTTTAGGCGCGAGGCTGCGGTGAGCTCTGTCCAGCTCGGGCGGCGAGGTTAACACCTGGGAGCCAAGGACATCGACCAGAAGCTGAGAGAAAAAAGCCGTCGGTCGCGGCCCCTCGACTGATTCGGGTAAGCCGACTATTCGAATGTTTTGGCGCCGGCTGCGACTTTCAAGATCGGAAACTTTAGCTTTTAGCCACTCGTTGTCCTTCTGGAGCCGCAAACACGTAGCGTTGAGTTGATCGAGTTGCTGACTAAACTCTGTAGCACCGGACTCGAGGTTTCCGATGCGAAGGTCATGATCAGCCACCGTGGATTGAATATTGTCAAGCTTGGTTGCCAAACTTTCAAAAGATGTTTTAAAATCCTCTGCGATCGAGGCTCTAAGGTCATCATGTAGCGCGCGAATCTCGGCCAACGTGACGTTAGCATTCGGCGAAGGAGAACCTTCTTTATCGATCTGTCTGCCCCTTCCTTTTGACATTTCAAAGATAAAATATGTCGCAGAACAGAAAATAAACGAATACTGCCAGAAACGAACAAAATCACTGATGTTAATAGACAAAACTGAAAAGTTTTTTGGGAGCTGACCACGCGCACGTCTACTCCTCAGGCGCCATAACCGGAACTCCCCAAGCCTTGTCTTTTTGTTTTATGCTTTTTCCCTGCCTGTACTGACCTTACGCCTGTTTGATTCGGATGACCTGTATGTTTCTGCATTGACCATTGCCTGCGTCTATGACTTGTTTGCACTTGTGACCACCAGTTTGTCCAGTGGCTTGCAGCGTATGTCGGCAGACTTGAGACGCAGAGAGGAGTTGACTGCAATAACAGGGTTTGATTCTGGTAAGGAACGGCTCCAAAAAGCAGGTAAGACAAAAACAAAAGCCAACAAAATAAAATAAACAATAAATAGCAGGGTGGGAATGTGGTAAAATCTGAAAATGTGATAAAAATCCGGAGGGCTTTTCTTTTTTTAGATTGCTTTTAAAAACATTGTCAGTTGGGTTTAGGAAAGTGGGTGGGCGCTGGTCAATCAGTGCTTTTTAAAAACATTATAGGTTGGGTTTTGCAAAAGGTGTGGTAGAGGGAATTGGCCTTTCAGTCAGTCTACGGCGGTATCTGGTGGATTTACGTGGGTACAGCAGGCGCGAATGGTACTCGTAAAATAAATTTAGGATCTCAAAAAGCATACATGGCTAAAAAACGAGAACAAAAACTCCTAGGACATATTAGGCTCTCCAGAAATGTATACGGGGCTACATGTTAATACGCACTCTCCAGCAATAAAAACATAATATACCATAATATATTTACCATCAATAGCTTGAGGCCTTGCTTTTTTTTCTGCCCCACTTTATATTAAGCAGCTTTAACTAATATGTACTTAAACTGAAATAAATGGTTTGCTACAATGCACTAATTGTGTAAAGACATGATTTTATGTTTTACTTATGATTGATTAAATACCTGCATGCAACTACGTCTGTAATTCGTTTATGTAACTACATATTTACACTGTTGTCCATCGCTTACACCTTGACCCACCCTTAAACCTACCCATACCACCAAACCTGTCCCTAACTGATCCATAATCACACTAGAAGTGTTTTACAATACATCACGAACACAGTAAGTACATTGTATTTATTTTTAATGCAAGTACAAAGTAGTTAAGGCAACATAAGGTGTGACCTTATTTTCTTTGAACAACTAAATTTTAGGCAAAAATTGTGTTGTAACTCAAGCATTATCCAACATGTACCAAGTAAAATATTACAGAAAATTGATCACTAATGCTTTACTGATATAGCAAAAAGTAATTAGTTACTGTAATGCACTACTTTTCTAATGCATTACTCTTAATGCAGTTTCCAAGATGCCTCAGTAAGTGACTTTTAAAATAGTACTGCTGTTGAGACTGTAGTTGTTTAAAGCTCAGGTCTGCAGGTTATTTATTTGATCAAATCTGCTGAGAACAGCATTACCCCCGCTAATCTTTTTGACATTTGCCATCGGATCTGGTTTCTCTATATTTGTTAAACATGAGATATGATTTGTCTTGTGTATATCTAACAGGCAATCTTGCTCTCATGAATTTAAAATGCAGCTCCATTTGAAGAATTACCCGACGTGTGTCCTTCAGCCTTCTGGAGTTCGTACAACCAAATCAAACTTCTCAACTATAAACCTTGCATATTAGAATCAATATATTTTTGATATGATATTTTCGTTTTTTTTTGTTTTTTTTTCAAGATTAATATGTGATGTTTACTGCTTTTTGCTGTTTATTTATAGGCACTATTTTGCAGTTTCATCTTTGTGGTAAAGAATGATAAAAAGTGGCTGAGGTCAAAGATGAACTGTTTTAAGACTATTCTTTAACATGCAAGTTTATAGTGTAAATGTACTTTGAATTAAAATAATGGTTATATCCTTTAATCAAATCAAATCAAATTACTTTTATTGTCACATCATCAGCAGCACTTGTGCTATGATGAGTGAAAAGCTTATTTAATTGCATGAGTTAGTTACACAGGGCGTTAACATTTTGCTTTGCCATGCTAAAAGCAACTGCAGGACTCAAAGTGTGCTGTGGTTGGAGAATTTATTTATTTACAGTAATTAGTTAGTCAATTATTTAGAAAAATGTCATGTTGGATAAATTTGCCAAATATTGTAATGTACCGGGTACTAATGTAGACAGGAAACAGAAGTTATGATAATGTTTTCTGTATATCTAAAAAAAAAAAAAAAAACCTCATTGAACTAGAACTGTGACAGAATTAGATTTTTTCTGAATTTGCTGACTGGTTCTGGTTTGCTATTAGTGGATTTTTTATCAATGACAAGTTGCTTCACCCCTCACACCAGTAAACACGTCAAATAACAGATTTTACTGTAAAAATATTTATATCAGTATCCAAACCACTTTACAATTTTCAGTTTCTCTGGATTTATGTTTTTATTTTATTTTATTAGGAAAAATATTAATTCGAAAATAAATGTATTAAACATAATAAGAAAATGTATTATGTACAATGAAAAAAGAATAATGAAAATAATTAAAAATATAATAATAGTAATATTATTATTATTATTATTATTAATAATAATAATAATAATAATAATAATAATTTGGCAAACAACTCATAACATTTCTTCCATTTTCATATTTAAAAATATATATATATTTAGAGCATTTGAGGCATAAAATAATAAAAAGGTAAAATAGTTTAAATGCCTTTATGTTCATGTTTTGGACAACACAATAATAATGTTTTAACTTTAGAGGAAAAAGGAAATAAAAAAAATCAAATGATACTTATTAAGGCGACGCAGTGGTGCAGTAGGTAGTGCTGTCGCCTCACGGCAAGAAGGTCGCTGGGTCGCAGGTTCGAACCTCGGCTGGGTCAGTTGGCGTTTCTGTGTGGAGTTTGCATATTCTCCCTGCGTTCACATGGGTTTCCCCCACAGTCCAAAGACATGTGGTACAGGTGAACTGGGTTGGATAATTGTCCACAGTGTGTGTTTGTGTGTGTGGATGTTTGCCAGAGATGTATTGCGGCCGGAAGGGCATCCGCTGTGTAAAAATGTTCTGGATAAGTTGGCGATTCATTCCGCTGTGGCGACCCCGGATTAATAAAGTGACTAAGCCGACAAGAAAATGAATGAATGAATGAACGAACGAACGAATGAATGAATAAATGAATAAATAAATGAATGAATGAATGATACTTATTTTTAACTACAACAAAGAAAAACTTTTTTCAAATTCCAAAAAGAAAGAAAGAAAGAAAAGGAAGAAAGAAAGAAAGAAAGAAAGAAAGAAAGAAAGAAAGAAAGAAAGAAAGAAAGAAAGAAAGAAAGAAAGAAAGAAAGAAAGAAAGAAAGAAAAGGAAGTTTGGAAGTTGTTGGGTAAACTTGGAACGTAGTGAAATCAAATGTCCTTGGAGTACAACAAATATATTTTTTACAATCATATTTACATAAAAATAAAAGACTCTATCAAGATGTTTAGAAAAGGATAAAAATAGTGTAAGATTAATAATGGCAACCAGAAAAACGTCAAATTTACTGTCCCTGCCAAAGACACAAGCGGTTACTCAATTTTGGTAATTTTTTTTTTGTAATTTAATGCAAATATGATTTAATACAAATGTAAATACATAAAAATGTTCATACTTAAAAAAAAATATCTAAATATTAAAAAATTTAAGATGCTAATGACTGTTAAACAAGTTGTAACAGTCTTGTGTAAAGAGTCCAGAAAGAAAGATACTCCAAATGACTGATTTTACTTTAAATTTGAAAGACATGCTATCAAACCTTTTTAAAATTAATATTGGACTCTTTTATTCAAAGGCCATGCCTAAAAATCCCAGTAAAGAATTTTCAAATGATCTCTGCTTTGCTTATACATTAAATTGGGTAAATTCGGTTCACTTGATTCTGCATTTGTCTACAACACTGAATAAAAGTTTAAAAAGAGAATGACACAGGCATGCAGTGGTACCTGACTGACACTCACAAACCCTCCTACTGCATATTTATTAGCAGATCTCAGTGTCAGCCTGATACTCTCTGCCCTGCTTAGTCCTTCCATGTGCTTGCGGAGTCATTACAAGACCCTTGGTAAGGCTCTGTGATGATTTATGAGACGCCGGCGCTGTGACGTAAGGGAAGAAACAGACGGGAGGGAAAGGAGAAAAAAACAAAATGTGAAGCCTCATAAATGGTCAAAGACAGCACGTCTCTAGAGCATGTAAGCTTTTCTGCTGGAGATGAAGTGGGCGTGAAGTTTTCTGGTGCGAGTAAAGCTGGCGTCTGGGCAGGGACCGACAATACTAATGCCATATCGCACATCTCTAGAGGGCAGTGTCAACAACAATTTATTGAGGCAACACAGGCCCGCATGTTTCTGTCCATATGGCACCTGCCCTGTGGACATACACAGACCTCTTGGAGAAGCACCCGCATATTTTCCACTTGACCTTATGGCAGATAAATGAGCGGCAGGTTAAATAGCCAATCAAATGGATGCATGTTTGAGAGGTCTTATTGGCATACACACTTTCAGTCACACTTTATTTAACCATACAGGTCACAGTAATAACAAACCTTTAACTAAGACTAAATGACTAATTAGCAGCTTATTAAGGTTTGTGTATTGGGATTGGGGTTGTAAAATAAGATTATACTTCATTAGTGCTAAAAAACAGTTCATATCTCAATAATAGGCAGGTAATAAGCCAGTAGTTTGTTACTTAAAATAAAGTTACTGAACTTTCTGGCAGTTAGCTACAGTACTGTATGTATTTACATTCTAAGGAAATGCTGGGTTGATGTAACCCAATATTGGGCCAAATATTGACAACCCCAACCATTGTGTCGTTTACATTTAAATGGAAAATAAAAAAATAAAAAAATTAACATTGTGTTTGGAATTTTTGAATGTATAGAGTTTGCAAGTTCTCCCCATGTACACGTGTTCCTCTGGGTGCTCGAGTTTTCACAACAGTCCAAAGACATGCACTATAGGTGTGTGGATGATAGATTATCTGAGTATTTCCAAGTACTGGGTTGCAGCTGGAAGGACATCTGCTGCGTAAAACACATGCCGGAATAGTTGGCGGTTCATTCCGGCTTATTCTTTGATTTATTAAATCAAAGAATAAGCCGAAGGAAAATGAATTAATTGATAGGTTTGGGCATATGTGGTCCAACATTTGGTTATGACAACACATCTAAGAGTTTAATTATATGTGTACATTGTTATTACACATACAATCCAAATTCGAACTATGTGTTGTTTTGTTTATGTATTCTTATAATCAACCAGTCATCTTAAAAAGTGCAAGCCTTGTCATTCCCCATGACACAGACCTTTATTTTTTTCATGCTTAAGTGATTTTGTTTTCTCCATTAAATAAAAACACTGCGCATAATTACTGTGATTGGACTCTTTTCATTAACACTGAAGTCTATTTAGGCAATTACAGTTTGCAACATGCTTATGGATAGGAATATTATGGAAGTACATCTGTATAGTACATGCTAGGGATGGGAAGATTAACCGATATGTATCGATACGCGGTTATGCGCGTTCACGATGCGAGTGCATCGGTTGAGCAGCAGAGGATGAATGAAATTTTGGAAGCAAATCGAGATGCATCGGTTTTTGCGAGATGCATCGATTTTTCCGAGATACAGCTTATATTTTTAATATAGAATGTATTTTTTATTTATTAACAAGTGTTGTCAACCTGTTTTTGGCGCATAATTTAATCGACCTACATAAAGTAAGCCTTAGCAACGGATTTGCGGATGTGCACACACTACAACTCAGTGTATCAGGTGTGCGGATGAAGCTAGTGGAGCGCCCTCAGAAAGCGCGAGAAGCAAAACAAACATTTTATTCCCCACTGAGTTTTAAATCTAAAGTATGGCAAGCAACATTACGGATTTAAGGATGGACGACATGACAGGACAGATGCAATTTGCAAAATGTGCCGCGCATCTGTAAAATACGCGGGCAGTATGACTAATCTGATATCTCACTTGAAGCGGCGCCACGGTGTTGTTGTGAAAGCATCTTCCAGTGTTTCTGCATCCCCGGCTTTCGCACTGCTTCAACCAGCTCCAAAAGTGGCGAGAAAAGCATTGCAAGTTTTTTTTTTTCCATGCGCAACAGTTCTGCTCACTCTACGCCAATAACGAATGCTATTGCATTGTTCATCTGCAAAGATATTCAGCCTAGTGTCACGGAGAACGAAGGTTTTAAACACCTCCTCCTGTTAATTTTTATTTAATTATAATAATAATAATATTAATAATAATAATGATAAAAATAATTGGGTGTCACAGTGGCACAGTGGGTAGTTTGACCACCTCACAGCAAGAAGATTGCTGGTTTGTTATATTTTTATTAGCCTGTTGTTTACAGTGACAGTGATGTTTCAAAGCAGCATAACACTGCTAGTTCACAACCTTAAGTTTTGAATAATCAGTGGCAAAATATATCTTTGTAAAACTTGTTTTCATAGTTGAAAAGTTAAATCACAATTCTTGTTGTGCAATGCTAATTTTATTTATGTTGAAAGAGTGCAAATATATACATATTTTTTTAATATATATTGCACTTATACATTCTGTTTATCTTGAAAATACTTAAATAATATGTGCTATAGGTTCTAAAATGGCCCTCTACTGTAAACTGACACTCTGGCTCTGAGAGAAAAGCCAGTTTGTAAAAAAAAGTCTTGGTTTTGCTTGGTTTATAAATAATCAAACTCATTCAATGGCACAGCATCCTCTTTCACATCATCTCATAAACTTGATCTAATTAGTTAGTGCTGAAATATCGCATCGTATCGTGATATGGGTGTGAATCGTATCGTGTTGCATCGCAATATGTCACAAATGTATCGCTAATATATCGGATCGTATTCTTTGTATCGAGATGCGTATCGGATCGGCATTATAGCTTAGATGCCCAACCCTAGTACATGCACATGAGCCTCGTCAGAAATGCTTGAATCTGTTGATTTGGATTAACTGAAAAAGAAAAAAACATATTTAATAAATTGAATATATTTTATTCACACTATCTGCGTAATTCAATTCTGGACTGAATTAACACAATGTTCAGTCAAATATGGCAATCCTACTATAGGTTGCATTTTTAAAAATCTGATTTAAATTACACATTTAACCCTACTGTTTGTCCAACCTAGTGTTGGGCTAAAAGTAGCATGCTGATTTTGCATGTTTAAACAAAGCAAATTAGTTGGGTTAAAAGTTACATTTTTAAATGAATACCTATAAAACTGACTTATTTTTTATTTCAATTTCACAATACATTTACTATATCACATGTAGCATGTACATAATGAGTCACGCAAGTGTATTTTTTCAGTCTGGGCCAATTAATCAGAAGACCAGGAACAGCTACTGGAGAAAGAAAAGCAGCACAGCATGTGAGTGGATATTTTCTTTTCAGCTTAGTCCCTTTATTATTCTGGGGTTGTCACAGTGGAATGAGCAGCCAACTTATCCAGTATGTTTTACACAGCGGATGCCCTTCCAGCTGCAACCCAACACTGGGAAACAAACTCTTGTAGTCACACACAGACACTACCACTAATTTAGCTTATTCAATTCACCTATAGTGCATTTTTTTGGACTGTGGGGAAAACCAGAGCACCCGGAGGAAACCTACGTGAACACAGGGAGAACATGCAAACTCCAGGCATAAATGACCCAGCTGGGGCTCGAACCAGCGACCATCTTGCTGTGAGGCGATCATGCTGCCCACTCCGCCACCGTGACATCGGTAAGTGAATAATCAAACACAAGTCAGTTTTTTCATGAATTTGGTTTACTTTATATATTTATGAAAATGTTTTGTTTGTAGTTTTCTGTTCAATATCTATGCAAGTTCATTTTAAACTCTATTAATGTCACAGTTTCCAGCAGTCCAGCCTGTGCAAAATGATAATGGATTACAAGACTACAAATCTGCTGGAATATGGACTACAAGCTCCAGTCATGCACCACCACACACACAGCTGTTCCAGATCACAATTGATTACACGCACACAGCTGGGAGCTGTTCAAAGCCTGATAAGATGGACTTTAAATACAGTACATACACACACAAACACACCTTAGTGCTGAGTCACTAGAGCCTTGCCGCGTTTCTGGGTGATTTTAATATATTGGGATCCAATATCAACAAACTCGAACTGCTGGGTTAAATAAAAATTAATAAATAATAATAAGTAGAGTTTACGTTTGACACAGCTTTACACAGGTTGGCTCGATGGTTAGCACTGTCGATTCACAGCAAGTAGGTTGCTGATTCGAGTCCAAGGTAGGTCAGTTGGCATTTCTGTGTGGAGTTTGCATGTTTTCCCTATGTTCGGATGGGTTTCCTCCGGGTGCTCCAAATACAAGTGGTATACTAAATTGGCCATCCTGTAGTGTGTGAGTGTGTATGGGAATGCAAGAGTGTATGGGTGTTTGCCAATACTGGGTTGCAGCTGGAAGGGCATCCACTGCGTAAAACGTATGCTCGAATAGGTGGTGGTTCATTCTGCTGTGGCGACCCCTGATAAATAAGAGACTAAGCGGAAGAAAAATAAATGAATAAATGAGTTTTACAGTTTTGTCCATCTGTCCCTCCATCCATCGTGCGTGTGTTAAAAATAAACAGCATTTTGTAGTGTATAATAAAACAAACAGTATACCCTGGCTGTCTTCACACATATTGCCTGAACCACACATTTACTAATGTTTCATATTTTAAAATGAAATGAAAGGAGACAGATGCACTCTATTTTTACTTTTCTTATAAATATACTTGCAGTGAAGATAATTAAGAATATGTACACATCATCTCATACTATTGTCTAAGATTGCTTAAATGAAGTTAAACCTAAGCTCTTGGTTTGATAAACTCCCAGTATTTACATTCTGATTTCTGCTCACAGACGAATGGAGAGAGTCTATTGGACAAAAAAAGACAGACGACAGACAGAAGAACGAATCCCATTTTCTTCCACTTATGTTTCGCTCGTCCTTTTTTTAAACACTTGACACTTGCCATCCTCTCCGCTGCCTGGATTTAACACAGCAGGCAGGGAAAAGAGGGCCGGACAGATAAAATTTCCGATTCTCATTGACATCAGTAAACATTCTTTTTGCGCAGCAGATACATTTCCATCAGCTGTCGTTCTTGGTGCCTGCAGTCTTTCATCACACTTAGCCAGACTTGCAGTTTAAGCTGAAAAACTCAGCGGAGGAAAGCTTGTGTGGTAGTGCTATACAAAGTTGCTGTCAAAACAAAACATTTCTGAATTCTTCTTGGTGTCTTTATTTGCATTTTAGGATGACTCATTTCTGATCGTCACTCATGCGTTATGCGTAGCAACATGGAAGCTGAAATGCTCGGAACAAACTGAAACTACCTCGAGAATAGAACAAAAGCAGAAATTAATGAGACCAGAATTGAATAATTAATTGTTTAATTAATGTGGTTAAATATTTAACTAATTATAATATAAATTTAAATAGATTTACTTAATGACCATTTAAATGGCTAGTTGTTATAAAATATTACATCTGTTATAATATTCAGATACGTAAAAAAAAAAGGGCAAGCTGTTTCAGTAAATTCTTTAAAGTTTTTTGTTTATTTATGTTTGTAAATTGCATTATGGGATGTTGATCTCTGCTGTCGACTTTTGATGTTAAAAATTCAACTCTATAGTTTAACAAAGTGACTTTTATAGACATTTTGGTAGTTTAAAATTATACTATGTAATAAAAAATATATAGATAAATAAGTCTGTAAAATAGCAGAAAATGTACTGGCAGTTTATTACAAGGTTTTTGTACCGTAATATATATATATATATATATATATATATATATATATATATATATATATATATATATATATATATATATATATATAAAAAACAGACAATAGTCATTTATTCATTTTCTTTTCTGCTTAGTCTCTTTATTAATCTGGGGTCGCCACAGCATAATGAACCGCCAACTTATCCAGCATATGTTTTATGCAGCGGATGCCCTCCCAGACTATATGTCACTTTAAACTCTTTCAGTGTTTATAAAGCCTTTTTTTTAATCTTTTTTATCTTTTTATTTATCTTTTTTTTCTTTAAAGTTGTTAGAAGAAAGATCAAGGACCCATAATGTAGCCATATGTACCTGCAAGCACATATTTCTCGGTTCTCAAAAAGGTTTCCCTGGGCACAATGAGCCTGTGTTGAAATTGCATCATGTTTAAAAGGTAAAATTATTGCTGCTTTTATGTAAAAATAAATATTACCTATTTACCTAAATGTCTTAAATTTAACAAAAATGTCTCCAGCACAAAAGCCAAGCAAACACTTCCATGGTAAAAAAAAAAAAAAAAGAAAAAGAAAAAAAAATACACAGTAACTGGAACATTCTACCAGAAACATACATTTTCACTTATAAAAATGTGACGGCCTGACTAAAGCTTGTCGTCCTCAAAAAATCATACAAAACCAAGCATGAGATTCAATGATAGAACACATCCTTGATCACTTTCAGTTTCTCCTTCTCTTCAGTCATAGCCTTAAACGTGTATTGCAGGGATTTTATGTTTAATTTAATGTAAATGTAACAGGACTGACACAAACATGGTCATGGACAATTGTAAATTTATTTGTATTATATATTTATCGTATTTATTTGTAGAATTTATTAATAATTTAATGTTTTTAATCAATTGATGTGAATGTAAAGAACTTACATGTTGCTATTTCTGAAGTTGTGCTTTTCTGAAGCTGCAGCTCTGCTAACTGAGATGCGCTTCAGGGTGGAGCAGAACTTAGTTGTAACGCATCTACTCTTGTGCTTCAACCAGAGCCTCACGCAACTGCAGCCCAGACCTCATCAGCAGAAGCAGGATCATCCAAGTGTGGAAGAACTTGCTTAAGGATTCCCTCATTCCCTCACAGGACACCTTGTGAACTTCCTTTGCTTGCAAACAAGGGCTGTCACAGCATCAGTCAAGCAGAACGTGTCTTCTAGAAAACAAGCCTGACAAACAATCATATCATCTAATATGCAGATGAGGCCTTTCCAGTGGCCCTTGAGATCCTGCATCATTCAGCAAGCAAATGCCACAGATGAAACCAAAAATCTGGGCATGCATTGTAAATGACATACTGTCTGTAAATACTGTGTGTAAAAACTGGGCAAATATGGCTCTTAAACCATATTTGATTATCAAGCTAATAAATTAGCTCATACTGTAGACTGTTATTTAACTGAACTGAATCAACATTCATCTGACTTGAGCTGAACAACAGCATTGTTATTTTTTTGTAGACCAGACTTATAGCTGGAATAAGTCAACATAAGAACTGATGATTTTTGCACCACTGAATGTTGCTATTAAACTAAACTGAATAAACATCAAAACTAAATTGAGTTAGATAATGACGAACATTGTTTTTTATTTAGAGTTTAAGTTATATTTGTTTCATAAAATAAGGACATAATAGTGTATTTTATAACCCTATTATTTTATTACTGGTCAGTTAGAGTTTCTGTGTGGAGTTTGCATGTTCTCGTGGGTTTCCTCCGGGTGTCCTGGTGCTCCAAAGACATTCTGTATGGGTGAATTGGGTAGGCTAAATTGTCTATAGTGTATGTGTGTGAACTAGTGTGTATGGATGTTTCCCAGTGATGGGTAGCAGCTGGAAGGGCAACCACTGCGTAAAACAAAAGAAAATTAATGAATGGATGAAAAAAAAAAAAAAATACAGTACAGTTTTTACTTTTATATGCCCCCAAATGCTTCAATTATATATTTGTGGTAATCCAAAATCAAACAAAAAGTGCTTCAGAGGTGATTAATGTGTCTGTGCTCTTTGGGTAAGGCAGGGGTGTTCAAACTCGGTCCTGAAGGACTGCTATCCTGCTGAGTTTAGCTCCAACTTGCTTCAACACACCTGCCAGAAAGTTTCTAGTATACCTAGTAAGAGCTTGATTATCTGGTTCAGGGGTGTTTGATTAGGGTTGGAGCCAAAAGCCAAAATCTCCAGGACACCGGCCCTCCAAGACTGAGTTTCGACACCCCTGGGGTAAGAGATATGTAAAGATAAAATTTTAAGTCCAAATTGCTCGAAAATGTCCTTTTTTTTTAAACAAGTGCCATGGACTTCTAATTTTGCTGTTTATATATTTAACTTTCCTATTTAAATTTTTTTAATTCACTTTTTAATTAATCATTTAAGAATGAATCTGCTGCATTCTGATGCATTGGCATTAATTATGTTAATATATATATATATATATATATATATATATATATATATATATATATATATATATATATATATATATATATATATAAATTTCTCAATTATTATTATTTTTATTATTATTATTATTACACTTATGATTATACTCAGATTAGATGCTCTTCACTGTACTAGGATCAAGACATTCGATACCAAAATAATTATAAATATAAATCAATTTAACCGTGAGAGACTGAAATATTACTTTCAATACTTTGTTTTTTGTTGTTGTTTTTTGTTCGTAAGTGTACCGTGATCCTCAGCACAGATACTAATGCAGTTAAGTCTCTCTCTATTTCTCGATGTTAGTGAAAGCCACAGCTTCAAGACTTTCCCATTGTGGAAATGCTGCTTTTCAAAGAGATTATAGCGAGTATCTGTCAGGGGCAGAACTGCATGGATATTATGCATGTGGAGGGCAGGCTTTTAACGGCGCCAGCAGGAAAAACGCTGCAGTAAGTCCACACTATCACTCCAGATTAGGAGTAACTTTGGAAAATGGGACGTTTCCCAGCTTCAGGGTGTGAGCAGGTTGAACTGGAAAACAGCGGCCGGGAGGTTGCAATGTTTCACATCAGGCAGACATACATCTATCAATTGAAGACACTGCTATTCATTAAGGAGAAATTGAATGCATGATGATACATATATCACTGAATTAAAAAACGCAATGGCTACGTCTGGATTCATGAACGGGAGTGAAGTGATGTAACTGATGTGGGTAGGTCACGTAATAATGAGAAATGACAAATGTATTACATCCGAGTTCCATTCATACTATATTTAAATTAATACTGTATAGAACATTATTCTAACGGTCGAGTCAAATGCAGTACCTACTAAGTAGTAAGCGATTTTAGATGCCTTCAGAAGTATTTACAATATGTTTCCAATTAAGAATTTGCAAATATAAAATCGATTAGTTGACGTGAATAAGATAAACTGAATTAACAATAATCACTGTGCTGTTCTCACGGGTGCTGTCTGATATTGCACAGATGATATTATAACTTATTATTTGCATGCGTCATCTTAACAGCAATATAGGTCTTTTTATAAGCTGCAATGTTAGTTTCATCTCAGTGAATGCATTCTCTTTAGCATTGGTGAATGTGGTATCAGTCGCGATTAAATTAAGGATTAAATAACATAGAACATAGATTCAGGGGCAAACATTGTTACCTGAAAACTCTATCCCACCGGCTTTACGGTGAATGCTTTAGTCATAGCGGACTTTAACCAACGGAAGTCTTTTATCCACTCTTTGAAAAGTGTAAATGCTGGATTGACATGCATTACATGATCGCTTATCGGCTATGTTATTAGTTGTAACTCTAGCTGGTTTCTAAAACAAAATCTGTCAGTGTTGTTTTCATTCTCTCGGATCCAGACCTTTACATTTTCGCGGACGTGGCACCCTGTCACTGAGTGACTGACAGCTGATATGAACCAATCCATTTGTGTTCTGTTCAAGCGCAGTGGGCCATTAAGAAGAATTTGAAGGTGGGGCCAGCATTGCGGGCTTTTTTGTACTTATTCTCTTTTATCTTTTTAGATATTAGTCTGAATCGTTCGGTTTGCAATGCGTACCAAACCGGAAGTCTCGTACCGACCGGTTCAACACAAATATGCGTATCGTTAAACCCTTAATATATAATAAAGTTGAAGGAGATGCAGTGGCGCAATAGGTAGTGCTGTTCGAGTCGCTGGTTCGAGCCTCGGCTGGGTCAGTTGGCGTTTCTGTGTGGAGTTTGCATGTTCTCCCAGTGTTTGCGTGGGTTTCCTCCAGGTGCTCCGGTTTCCCCCACAGTCCAAAGACATGTGGTGGTGAATCAAGCTAAATTGTCTGTAGTGTATGAGTGTGAATGAGTTTGTATGGATGTTTCCCAGAGATGGGTTGCAGCAGGAAGAGAATCCACTGCGTAAAACATATGTTGGATAAATTGGCGGTTCACTGAATAAATTAATGAATAAAAGTTGAGTCAACTTAAAATTGTAAGGCAACTTGCTGCAAAGTTGTTTTTTGAGTTTACTCAACTTAAATTAAGTCAAGTGCAGTACAAGGGTTCAAATTGAGTCAACTCAAAAAGCTCTGCAGCAAGTTGTCTTACAAATTTTGAGTTGTACGGCTTTATTTTATTTTTACAGTGTTTAACAATATTATTAATACTAATCAACTTTGTAACCTCCTGACTTGACATTTTGGCAGATCCAGATCAAACATGATCCGGTCTTGGCTACTGAACTGGTCAATTGGTGCAAATACAATAAAAAACAAAATGCATTAAGCTTTAAATCACTGGATTTAAGAAACTGAACCCCTGCCTGAGTCACAATGAAAAATTATTACTTGCCACTGGGCATAATACACATTAAGGTTATATCCATGAATAATATTTCCAACATAACAAGGCAAATTAAACAAAATGGTCATAAAGGCAGGATTTAATGTGAGCTAAATAATAAACTATAATATACTGCGCAACAAAATCTTCTGTCCATAACACTAAATCACTGCCATTTTATAAACTCTCACAACGCAGTGTCTGAACAGCTTACTTGCTAGACCACATATTCTCCCAAACAGGAAAGTAATGAAAGCAATATTTCGCCATGACGTTGCCTTATAAGCTTCATTGGAACAAATATTTAGTAGATGTTGACTGTTATTACTCCTCGTAGAAGCTTCAGTCAGATAGAAAGGCGCTAACTGGCCCTTCACCAAGTGATTCAAGCTGCTTTTAACATCATTTACTAACTGTCACAGTCGATTAGTACAGCTCTGCTGGCACTAGTGTGAGGGATGCTATGGAGTTTATACCGGATATTAGCAAGTAATATGGGCCAAAAAAAATGGAATTTTTCAAGGAAAAACATTCTGGACAACATTATTACAGTTTTTACATTCTTATATTTTTAACATAATTACAAAATAAAAAAAATTCTGATAGTTTTACATTTGAGATTTGTTTCAAAATTTCTCACAGTTTTTTTTCTATATAAATAAGAAATAAGAATATATAATTTCCACTTAAGGAAAAAACTGCATGATAAATGTTTAAAATAAAATTAATTTTTTTTTTTCTAAAATAACCAGACTATAATTCCATACAATCACATATTTAGTTTATTTCTTTCCAATGTAAAAATAATTAATTAATTAATTAATAAACAAACTAACTAACTAACTAACTAACTAACTAACTAACTAACTAACTAACTAACTAACTAAATAAATAAATAAATAACTTTAGATTTTAATTTGGCATTTTTATATAGTCCCTATTAAAGCAAAACAAATAAAATTTTGTTTCAAAATATCGTAACTGAAAGAAACTATGATGACAGTTCTTTTAAAGGGCTTATTTCTAAATTCTATGCCTTACTAGTTTACTCAGGTTCCTCAGTTTATGATTCCTTGAATGGAAACAGGACCTAGGAGTTCAGTTTAATCATAAAGGTTGGTCCAAGATCTGTGATGGTACTTTTCCAAAATGTACCTCAATTTCCATACATGAACAAAATTTCAGGTATTTCCACATAATTTATTTACACCTTTTTTTTTACACCGACTTTGAGAACCTCTCCAATCCTTTTATTACATAAGCTCAGATTTTTTTAGTTTGAGAGTTTATTTATTTATTTATTTATTTATTTATTAGTTCGTTCATTTATTCGTTCGTTCGTTCTTTTATTTATTTATTTAATATTTATTTATTATTGAATTGGCAGCACTTGAGGATGGTTTGTTTGTCTGATTGACTTTGTTGTTGTGATATTTAAAAATCCTTAATATATAATAAACAAAAAAATAAATAAAAATAAATACATAAATAAATATTAAAAATAAATAAATAAATAAATAAATAAATAAATAAAGTGGGAAACATATTTAAAGTTAATAAATAAAGTTAATAATAAATAACTATTATAGGAGAAAAGTTTAATTATAAGAAAGACAAAATATACCACGCCCCCCACACACACTTTTAGAAACTGACAACAGTATAATTCAGTTTTCAACTCTTTAGCCTTTTTTTTTTCGGATAAAAAAAGTTTCTGAAATGTTTTAGGGCAAGTTTGATGAGAGAAAAAATCCTCTGAGAAATTATACTGTACAATACATACAAAAGCACAGCTAGAACCAAACCCGAGGGGTCCTTTTTTAATATGTGTTATCTCCCTTCTGGACTGGGCAACCATCTATTTTTTTATTTATTTTTTTTTTTAGGCATTTGTTCCAGGTACTGTATCTTGGCAGAAATATAGCATGGTGGCCACGCTCCTTTGGGAAATATTATTTTTACATCCAATCCATTTTACACTGAAAAAACACAATGTTACAAATAAAAGAAATCAAGCCAAAAATAGCAAAATCCAAGCCAAAATATGAACATTCTCTTATTAATGCATCATCATGTATTTCCAACCCCCTAAAACCACCAAAATGTAAGATTGGTAAATTAAAAAAAAATACTTTTTTAATGAAACCTTTACTATTTTGTCAGTCCATTTTTACAGGAATCTCATGCTCCAAATTGTGGATTTAAAGTAATAATGGTGTAAATTATTATCAAGATTGAAGGTTCTTTTAATAAGTACTGAATGTACTATCGAGATCAGTTATTCATTTTATTTTGCCTGTACGCTATATGATTTTTTATTTTTACTTACAAAGTGCCAGTAGCCATTTCATAATAAATTAGAAGGACCACAGTTTCAGCTAAAAATCTACTCAAGAAAAAGCACATATTGGATGGCCTGAGGATGAGTCAATTAAAATCTAATTCTTATTTCTGAGTGAATTATGCCCTTAAACCCACCAAACATATTGACTAAACACAACTATAGTGTACATGTCAGCATACACTTTTCATAACCATACACAGCAGTTTTTTCCTCCACCAGTTTAAATGCTCATAGTCCTCAAGAAATGATAGATTAACTGACTTAATGTGATATATATTTTTAAACCGTGGATGTAGATAATCTGTAAAGAAAATGATTGGTAAATATCAAAAATAAAAAGATCTTCATAAAGCTGAACTTTTACGTTATGTATTGTCTTTTGTTTGACAAAATTACATAAGTGTATGTCCATTTGGACAATGTGGTTTTTCTAATCCAACTGTATTCACATGACATAAAAAGATACCATTGCAGAGAGATATTTTATCATTGAGTATCTTTAATATTTAGTATCTTTAATATTCAGATTTTAATATGTTTAAAACAGTACTCTGATTAAGAAATAAGTCTAAAGTCATAATCAAACTAAATAGAAATCAGAATAAGACATGCAGAGTATGCCCTATTTTACTTGCTTTATTGAATTTGAAGTGCATTCCAGATATGTAAACACCTTAATCAAACTATTACCATTGTGTGGGATCTTTGCTGCATTTTGTGACAGAATATCCCATAGATACACGGCTGTTTAACACTATTTTTTGCACCTACAGAGTCAGTGAAGGACTACAGACACCTGCATCATGAAATGCGGAGGTTTTTTGGCCATATGGTGTGAGGTATCAAAATTCTCTAAAACACTCTTCCTGCAGTTCATACTCGCATCCAATATCTCGTTTGTCATGGGGGGCATGCATGAAATGTTCCTAAATGAAAGTAAAAGTGCCAAACTGCTGTTAAAGTCAACAAACTAAAAATAAAACATCCGAAATTACATGAAACTCTGGAAGAAATGTGGATAGTTCGGTGACGTTAATCGCATTACATGCTATAACATGTAAAACGGGATCATAAAAGGAACATTTAAAAAGCAACTCAGGTAAACACCTTAATCTTATTATTGTCTTATTCAGATTAAGGGAAATAATTTGACTACTGATGTAAACAGTCATTGTCACAAAGAGTAACTTTCAGTGTTAATTTAGAGCTTTGGAGATATGCTACAGTATGTTTATATCATTATTGTTGTGGTGACTTTGTCTTTTATACTTATTTATTTTATTTTTTTCAGAACTTCACCTTTGAATTTTGCAAAACAGGCTCATTGGAATGTTTGCTTTAGCTTATTTTTTCTTATGAGCCCACAAATATGAACTTTAACATATGTTTGAATGTGGTTCCAACAACTTTTGTTACTTTTTACATTAATATGTACAGGGAAATATCATTGACGAATAATGGATTATTTCCATGCTGTGCTATGCATGAGACCAAATAAATACCATAAAACAAACTAGGACCAAAGTTGGCCCATGGTAACCTTTGATTTGGCCCACCTTCATATCTGAGAGTGGTTAAGAGATAGTCATTTTAAATTTAATGTAATGTTTCATTTGTTTGTTTTATTGTTAAGCTACAAAAAAAAAGCTATGAGACATTAAATGTTTCAATGTAAAAGGTGTAACTGAATTTGCTAAACTAAAATGCACATATAATAGATAGAAAACAATGCAGAGACTTAAATGAAGGAATCAAGGCAAAAGCAGATTCTGCTTGACCAGTGTATTCAGCATTGAACTCCACTGTGTTATAAATGTGATTGTTTTTTTTATTATTATTTTTTTTTATTATTGCAATAAGTTAGGCCCCATTTACACTGCCAGTTAAATGTGACCCAATTCCGATTGTCATATGTGACACAGATCGGATCTGTTCTATGACCGTGTAAACAAAAAAAAAAAAAAAAAATGCATGCATTCGGAAATTCAAAGATCAGTTTCAGGCCTCCTTAATATGTGGAAATAAATCAGATATAAATCAGATATGTGACAATGCGACTATCATGTAAACAGGCAGATCGGATTTATTGAGGCATTCTGTTTTGTACGTCATTAAACTTTCGACAATGTGGTATTTCTCCACGGTTTAATGACGCAGAGCGTGTGTGGAGACGCTGAGGTGGTAAACAACAACAACAACAACAACAACAGAGGAAACATGGAGAAGGAAAGTGGTATGTGGACAAGCTTTGACACATCATATCAAATGTTGGTTTGCTCATCCTAAAATTTTGGACCCACTGCTCCTCATTAAAGTCCACCACAATTCTCTCCCACCAGACCTGAGATCTCTCTCGTACCCACAAATTGCTCTGAATGGTGGAGGACAGCATATATAACCCATAGGCGCAAGCTGTTATGATGGCCTTTTCCTTCCTCCTCCGTCTCAAAATCATTTTAAAGTTGGGTGAACTTTGCATATTTCGCAGAGCTCAAAGCAAGACAATTTCTTCCATCATGGCTAGTGTGGCACAAGAACCCACCTTTATGCATGCACGACGCTGTAAATTGTGTAGCAAGTGTAAACACATGAATCGGAAATGGGTCAAAATTAAAAGAACATGTAAACGTACATGCAAACAAATCGGAATTAAGGCCTAATTTACAGACAGTGTAATGTTAACATTTACAGACAGTGTAAACGTGAACTTATAATTAAAAAAGTTATACTGCAGGAGTTAATTCCATTAAAAAAATTTTTTTTTCCGATATATTTTTTTTTAGTATTATGAAAGGAATTGGGAAATAACCCATAGTAACTTCAATGTAAAATAGTTTGGTACATTTATCTTCGGCCTACAGCTATTGATGATATTTGTTTTTTGGCCCTTCATATGAAAAAGTTTGGGCACCCCTGGTCCAGGTGATCTGACAAGACCCATTTTCTCTTAGACGTATACAAAAAGGATGTGTTTCTGAAACATACAACAGAAGTTTCATAAAATTAGGGATAACAAAATTAATTGTTTCTTTGGTGCACTGCGATACAAACGCGGGCAATTCGGTATCGGTTCAGTAATAATCATAACGGTTTATTATGTAGTGACGTCATTTAGCTCATACGCGTCACTGTATGCGTCATATGTCTCTGTAGCTCACTATGGTGAGGGAGACGAGCTTAAGTATTCACAATGCTCGATTACCTAAAAACGCAGAAACTGTGCTCAATTTCACTTCTCTCACTGTGGCCCATTTGACCTGCTGGCGGGACATTTCCTCTCCTCTCGGCTGTTACAGCGATACTTCTGGATACAGACACGAGCGCATGTCTGTAGAGTTTCCTCCGTCATGTCTATCATGGATAATCTGTGATCACCGCTGCCGTTTATCAGTGTCACTCGTATGTTAAGAGCGCAGCGTGCAAGAGTCAATCACAGCCCTTTCTGTTGAGTGTGACCAATCAAAGGGGTGTGAGAGCACTTGGTAGACAAGAATCAGAAAGCGAGCAATATATTTATATTTGTTTGTATGATTTGCTATAAATGCTCATGTTATTTAAAGGTACAGTTTATATATCTGACTGTTTGTATTAAAGGACAAAATTGTAACATAAATAGTATATAACATAAATATATTTATGCATTTTAATATAAGAGTTTCTGCTGTGAAGAACATAAAAAACTTTGTATGGAAAGTATCGTCAATGCACCGTCATGCACTGAGATATCGAATTGAACTGAACTGATGGCATGATAATCGTAACTGAATCGAACTGTGAGACCAGCATATATTTACAGCTCTATGTAAAATGCATACTTAAATAGAGTAACGCATTTTATATATGCAAAAATGTAGACAGTGCCCTCTAGTGGATTTGTCATTTGAAAAGTGCAATGAAACATACCCGGAGCAACGTATTTTACAATTTGCTAAAATGTAGACTGAGGCAAGAATTTCCATTGAGATTGGATTTTTGTCAATATCTTTCCCTCACCCACCTGAACTTTTCAAAGGTTTATAATAATGGCAAATATGTAAGTAGAGTCCAATGCTATGCAGATTGCTGAGCTATAGGGACGCCTCAAGATCAGATGGCACTTTTCCCCTTTATGAGTGCTTTGCCTGCGTCAGATCTAGCTGACTTTGATCTCTCTCTCTTTCTTACTCACACTCTCTATCATCATAACTATATTAGCGGGCTTGCCATTTTCTCCTCTGTATTCTATCAGGCTCCCTTCACTGCAGGGAACAGACCTTGTCACCCAGTTCCTCTCCATTTTATGTTGATAATAAGCAATAACAGCATATGAATGTGTGCAGTGGCCTGCAACATCATTAATTCCAAAAAAAAAAACTGTTCTGCAAATTCAGCATGCTTCTTTAATTTTCCTCCACTGACAAATTGAAATAATGGCAAGCCATACATAATGGGCCCAAAGCTTTTTTTCATATTAAATTGGGGTTCTTTTTATGCAGAATTATTAGAACAGAAATGAAACATTGATAAGACAGTAAACTAACCGTTCTGTAGCATCTTGCATTAGAACGAAAAAAAAAAAAAAAGTCAGTCAGGTTGCAACTTGTGTATTACATCAGGCGTAATGGAATAAAGCATAAATCAAACTCACTTCTTATGCCATATCTCTGCCTGCAGCTCTGCCTGGATAAGATGGATTTAAAGCAGTATATATGTAAATCACCTATGCTGAGTCAGGAAAAGCAGTTTTGGTCCTCGTAGAATCACCCTTTTGTACTGCTTTAGCAATACGATCGCAAACCGAGCCTGACAGCAATTAAGCAAAACTCTTTCAGATCAGCATCCTACAGAGATACAACACAGATATTCATAAGGAGGTTTGCTGTTCTCCTCCTTCCAACAGCTTTCTATCTTAATGTCAAGCAGTTGGAAGCCTAGTTTCTCTGCTCGCCTCATAACCATTTCAGCTCTTTGAAGCCGAGACAGAAAATAGCTCAAAATGGCGTATCATAAAGCATTAATTTGATCATCCAATTGTGTTTCCTCTTCTCAAGGGTAATTTAGGAGAGAGATTTTCATGTTTTCGTGTTTGCCAGGCACTTTCAATTTTCCTGAGGACCTTTGGAACGGTCAACTATGAAATACGCCTCCGTACTTCAGAGGATTGTTTCCGGACTGATGCCTAATACTGCGGTATGTTCAGCTTTTGTGCCCGAGGAGGAATCGGAGGAGGTTTAATTGACTTTCAAACCAGGTATTGTGTCTGTTGACAGATAAAATTAATACCCGAACATCTTGGTGCAAATACACATGACGCATTTCAGATAAACACAACTGTCATCTCCTCTAAGCCACGCACGATTGTTCCCCAAGGAGAAAAGGATAGTAAATCTACCTACAGCCTGTCTTGATACAGCTTAAAGGGCTGAAGGGACAAATGATTTGTTCGACGCAGTCTGTAAACACAATAAAAATGGATTTAATGTCTATACACATGCAAACATAGAATAAAAACTGCATTATATATGTATACAGATCACACCGAGTTTTTTATGCTTGCCAAAACTGCATTTATTTAGAAATATATCTGAATTTGTTTTGTGTGAGGGCAAAGCTGAATTTTTAGCAATATAACATAATCATTACAGATTTTCTGATTTGTACTAAAGAAATAAAAAAAGTATTATCATTAGCAGTAAGACTTAACTAAAGAGGGTATTTATAAGACTGTCATCAAATAGTCTTAATGACATGACACATGAGATTTTATGTAAGCTTATGACAAATGTTAAGCATCATTTGCTCTTTTTTTAATGTAATTTTAATGGCAAATGTTATAATGTTTAAATGTTATAACATAATAATCAAGACAACTTGTCATAAATCTGTCAATAAACATGATTTTCAACTACAGTGATACACACTTCATTTGTCATTTTTAATTAAATGCCATTAATTATTCTGTTCTTTTATTGAGCAATTTAAATGACAATATCATTTTGTTCAACTTAATAAACTGCTCAGAAAAATAATAATGATGCAATTATAATGACTTCATGACAATCATGTTTATGACAGATTTATGACAAATTATGTTATCAGTAATATCAAGTTGTCTTGACAAAGACAGGCTAAGATGTATCGGGTTTATGTAATGTTGTCTTAAATTAACTTCAGAAATCAGCGGTAAGACTTTACTTGAAGAGGGTGTTTATAAGACTGTCATGACATAGTCATAATCATAACGTATTAAGTAAGTGTCACTTGCCCATTATATTATGTCATTTTAATGGCAAATAATCACCTTGAAATTGTAAGGTTCTATTTGCATTCTGAATGATTTTGAGATACTGTATTGAGCTTTAAAGTTCTTGCATTCCAAGACAAACAGTATGTGTGTAACATTTAAAAATAAATAAATAAATAAATAAAAGGTCTTAAAATGTAAACAATTTATAAAGAAAAAAATAAACATTGTAAATAAGTTGTCATTTAATAAGAAAATGTGAATAACCAAATTTGGACAAAAATGTCAGATAGAACCTTATAATTCTAAGGTGACGAAATGCAACATTGTTTTGAGATTTTTTTGAGTTTGTTATAACAACTTGCCATAACCAAGACAACTTAACCTGTCATAAATCTCTCATAAACATGATTGTCATAAGAGTAATGTAATTGTGTCATTCATTTTACAACAGTGTCATTGGTATTTCTTCTTGACCTCAACTACAGTGGAATTGAGTTTAATTGATGTTAATAATAGAAAACAATGAATAAACTGCTCAGAAAAACATTATTGATGCAATTGCCTCATGCCAATCATGTTTATGACAGATTTATGACAAGCTATGTTGTCTTGGTAATATCAAGTTGTCATGAAAAAGACAGGTTAGGAATGTTTTTGTTTATGTAAAATTGTCTTAAAGACTTCCCAAATATTGTTCTGCCTGTAAAATGACATGAGCTGACGACAATGTAACAAAATTGTCACAAGTATGCATAAAAATCTCCTTCATATTCATGTTTCATGTCATAATTATGAAAGTGTCATGACTGTCAAACACCCTAAAGTCCAATAGGACATTCATTTCTTTGAACATTTTACTGCATAATTATTGGTTTGAATTATTTATTTGTAACTAGTCCATTGTAATTTCAATTTTATAGTTCACAGAAAAGGAGTTTTTTTTTTTTTAAGAAGTAAACAAAAACGCAAAGACTTTTTGATAAATTACATGATTTTAAATGTATAATATGAGAAAATTAGATGACCTTGAATGCATGTCAAACTATTGTACTAGACCTCCAAAACAAAAGAAGGAGCCTTTAAAGTAGCATAATAGGGCACTTTAAACATAACCTGAGGCTGATCTGATCTCCATCAACTCTAATGCTCACATTCAGCCAGAATCAGGCCAGTGCATAACCGTACGTTGAAGAGGACAGTGTAAGTCACACAGAAAGCCTTTTATGAATTCAGCACTTGAAGACAGACACTCTCAAAGTATTTGATCACGAACATCCATGGAATTCTTAACTTTGATCTTTACGTCAAGTGCCTTCTAGGAATACAGAACGTTTCCAGCTTCCACAGACTATAATAACAAAGGACACGCATTATATTCCGACCTCTGCCAACGGAGGGGTATGAATGGACATTTAAGTGTAGCTTAACCTTTGCAGAATTGAAACACGATTGAGACGTTTTCAGGGGAACGTCAACTTGCACACAATTTCCAAAATGAAAACCACTCACTGAAGCAGTGAGTTGTGAGTCAAGTTTAAAAGGACATTTAATAAAAAATGCTGGCTTATTGGATTTTGTTTGTTTGCTTGTGGGTTTTACACATGTTTGTGCAATGAAAATCTGAAAATTAGTTTGTTGCTAAAAATAGTTCATAAATGTGTCTGCCCTGCCTCCATTACATTAAGTTTTATACAAGTTGACTATGTCTGCAATTGCAGTTATGCTGTAGTATGATGTTTAACAAAGCAAAGAACAAAGCAAATTTTCACAGTATGTCTGATAATATTTTTTTCTTCTGAAGAAAGTCTTATTAGTTTTATTTCAGTTAGAATAAAAGCAGTTATATTTTTTTTAAGAGTTCACACTTAGCTGATGATTATAACGCTTGTTTGGCATGCTGTCCCAGGAGAGAACCCTGAGCTCATAAGATTTTCGAGCCTGGGGCTCCCTCTCATTTGCAAGGCGAGAGGGGAATTTAAGCTCAGGTAGATCTCGAGAACTCCCCTGCTTCAGTAGCTAATGAACAGATAGTGATTGCTCTTAAGAGATAACCATTTACTAGCAGCATGTATGTGATGCCAATTTGGATTAGTCAATTAACTTAGGTTGCATGTTTTTTGACGGTGGGAGGAAATCGGAGAGCCTGGGGGAAACCAACGTGAGCATGGGGAGAACGTCTAAGCTTCGCACAGAAATGTCGGCTGGCTTGGTAAGGACTAGAACCAGTGGCGTTCTTGCTGTAAGGCAACAGTGCTAACCACTGGGCCACCATGCCACCCATCTAGGAAAGGAGGAGAAGTAGGGGTGGAAGAGGGGATTCTTCAAAACGAAAATGGCTGTCATATGGAACTTGGGGTATTTATAGTGGCTTAGGAATCGTCTGATTGGTAAATCATAAATTGAACAATGCGGGGCAGGCTGCAAGCAATCATAAGTACATGATCCTCTCGAAATTAGTTTATAAATAAACTTCACTTATAAACCATTTTAAGGTTAAAATTATTAGCCCCTTTAAGCTCTATTTTTCGATAGTCTACAGAAGAAACCATTATTATACAATAACTTACCTAATTACTCTAACGTGCCTAGTAAAACTAATTAAGCCTTTAAATGTCCCTTTAAGCTGTAGAAGTGTCTCGAAAAATATCTAGCCAAATATTATTTACTGTCATCATGGCAAAGATAAAATAAATCAGTTATTAGAAATGAGTTTTAAAAAAATGTTCTCTTCGTAAAAAAATTGGGGAACAAAAATAAACAAAGGGGCTAATAATTCTGACTTCAACTGTATGTATGTGTGTGTGTATGTGTGTGTGTGTGTATATATATGTGCATATATGTATGTGTGTGTGTATGTGTGTGTGTGTGTGTGTGTATATATATATATACTGCAAAAAATGCTTTTCTTGCTTAGATTTTTTTTCTTGTTTCTAGTCTAAATATCTAAAATTTCTTTTATCAAGAAGCATTTTCTAGACAAGCAAAACATATTGTCTTGTTTTGAGAAATAATATGCCAATATTAAGTGAGTTTTGCTTTAAAACAAGCAAAATAATCTGCCAATGGGGTAAGCAAATTAATCTAGTTTTTTCTTATGACGTAAGATTATTTTGCTTACCCCATTGGCAGATTATTTTGCTTGTTTTAAAGCAAAACTCACTTAATATTGGCAAATTATTTATCAAAACAAGACAATATGTTTTGCTTGTCTAGAAAATGCTTATTGATTTAGGAATTTTTAGATATTTGGACTAGAAAAAAGACAAAAAATCTAAGTAAGAAAAGCATTTTTTGCAGTGTATATGTATATATACATACATTGACAGGCTAAATAATAAATATTTAAAATATACACTATCCTTATAAATAAACTACATAGTTGCAATCTAAACAAATACATTCTTGCCTAAAGAAGCCTCAAAAGTACATTATGTTGTCCAACAGCAGCAATATTTGTCAAACTGTAGTAAGTTTATGGATCTGCCATCACTCTATGTGGGCGGAGTAATACAGAAGAGGTAAGAGGCTGAGTTCTGATATTGCATGCTATCAGCCAATCAGATTCCAGAACAAATACATATATACATATAGTTTTTTTTTTTACTCAAACACGTTTAGTAACCATAAATTGTAAACTGAAAGAAATTAAACCACTGGTTTCTTTCTTTTTTTTCATATGTGTATATGTGAGTAACATTTTAAATGTAAATTAAAACTTACCTGTGTAAACCTGGCCTAATAGCCATAGCACCACTATTCAGTTGACTAAATATAAATGTGAGAAACAAATTTAAAATGTAAACTAAAACTTACCTGGCCTAATAGCCATAGTGCCACTATTCAGTTGACTAATATTAGTCTAGTAAAGAAAAAAACAATATATTTGATAAGAGATGTCTGTATTTTAATTAAAAATATAACACATAAGATTTATTTGGCCATTTGATATATGTTTCTCCCCATCAAAGCGAGACAGCGCAAGGAAATACATAAATACCTTGAAAGCAACATCAGATGGCCTGTGTGGGCTGCAGTTGCAAAATTGCAGTTGGCATCCAGCACAGTTTTATTACCAATCAAACTGAATTTGCTTGTTATCACAGTAAAAATAAATAAATAAATGAATAAAATAAAACCAAATAGATTTTCTAATTCAAAATTGCACACACAAACACACCAAAAAAAAACAAAACAAAACAAAAAAAACACAAGATATAGGGAAAGGCGCCAAGACTTTAATATCGAACCACGGACCAAGTGGGAAATGGTTCTTTGGCTTCTCTCGAAGTCCTCTGGAAAGAGCTGGACCTCACACCCACTAAGAAAGATTAATAGTGCTTTTCTTTAGAACTAATTAGGCAAAGTCCTTCAGGGGTCAAGATGAAAAAAATTAGGTTCATGCTAACCTTCTTAGCGCCAGTTGTGGAAAATTTGGACAGGGATGGAAAGCAAAGAGCTGGAAGGTGCAGCCGAAGGGATGTGATGTGGAGCTGTATAATCAATTACGCACTTATAAAAATGTATGGCAGAGGCACTTCACAGAGAGATGCTGTTGATCGATCTCTCGTACAACTGCCACCACTTAGACATTAATAGTGAGAGCCTGCAGTTGATGTCCTCGGGTAGCCTGTAACCTCCAGCTGTTCGCCATCGGCTGAAGGGATATGTCACCCCACAAAGAAATGAAAGTTCTGTCTTTATTTATTCGGCCCCATGCTGTTTTGAAACACATTCAGCATTCTTTTTTTAGAAAGCAAAGATCGTTTTTTTATACAATGAAGCTGAAGGGTGACAAGTGCAAATTTTAAGTGATTAAAAACTTGTGTGATTATTTATTTATTTATTTATTTATTTATTATTATTATTTAGTTGGTTAGTTATTTTTAATGGCCTATTCACACTAATATAATAATTATTAAATAACAGAAAACTAATAATGACACCAGGAAGAGCAGAGAGAAGCACACTTTTCTTTAATCTCATTCATTCATTTATTCATTTTCTTTTCAGCGTAGTCTCTTTATTAATATGGGGTCACCACAACAGAATAAACTGCCAACTTATCCAGTTTTACACAGTGAATGCCCTTACAGCTGCAACCCATCACTGGGAAACACATACAGTACACTAGGGAATTTAGCTTACCCAATTGTCATGCTAAGTCTTTTGACTTGTTGGGATAACTGGAGCACACATAAGGAAACAAACGCGAACACAGGGAGAACATGCAAGCTCCACATAGAAATGCCTACTGACCCAGCCGAGGCTCAAACCAGCAACCTTCTTGCTGTAAGGCGAACGAGCTACCCACAGTGTCAACATGATACCTTCTTTTTTTCACTCTTTTGTCCATTTTGAGACTTCTGTACTTTTGTACATTTTTTAAAATATTTCGTTTAATTTGATTGTTACTTTTTGTTGCAGCTCTTTCCAACATCATACTGAGATACCCCTCATTAAGTTCACTACCTTCTTAGAGAGTTAAGATGAATAGGGAAGATGTCACACGACTTCCATCTTGCAAACACATAGGTAACTTGTTGTTAGAGACACCAGGTAAATGGTGAACACCATCCTTTGTTTTTATTTATACAAAAACTGAATAGGTAAGAATACGGTGCGTGGTGCTTAAAGGGGGTCACACACCAGAAGTGCTGCACGGCGACGCGCTGCGTCACACAGCGCCATGCATTTGAGGCTACACACTATCAGGGTACACACAGCGGCGCCGCAAGTTGGCGGCTGTCCGCAGCGCCCTGCCATGACTTAGGACACTGTTCATACTTCTACCACGCCACAGAGCGCCAGCTGAATAGATTAATTTTAAATATCATGCAAATGTGCGAGTCCGTTGTGCGACTTTTTAACTGTCATGTGCGCGCCATGTCGCGGCGCTGAGCACTCAGTTGAATGAATGCCGCGAGCACATCGCAAGTCATGTGACAAGAACTGACCGTTAAGCTTCAGCTTGTGTGAAACATATTCGGTAGACTAATTATCTCAGACAAACACAGAACACCCAAACACTGCAGCACTTTGTAATTTTCTCCATGAATAAAACCTGTATCAGAGTCACAGCAATGTTTTGTCAGCTTGTCATTCTCTGAGAAAATAATTGATGGTTGCTTAGCGACCTACGAACCAAAGCGTTGGCTGGTCCGTGGTGATAAAAAGGTTGGGGACCAATAGTCTACAGTATAGCTGTGTCCCAAATCGCATACTTATGCACTATTCTATGCCATTTTGTAGTATAAATGGTGAAAGTAGTGCATTCACACTGAAAACTTAAAAAATAATGCATGCACTTTAATTTCCCGGATGATGCACTCATTCAGCCGGTAAAATGAAGTCTGTAATTATGGACACTTTACGCACTCAACTACCGCAGTTTTGCTCACATAGTGGAAAGGGCGGAGCCATCGGGCACCCATGTAGGATAACTTTATTTATTTTGGATTGTGAAAGCAAAATTCTTTTACAAGAGTGATTATAGCGCCTCCTGATGGTGAATGCGGTTATACTCATGGCAGGTATTATTTGATAGTTGGGTTATTTATTTTACTGATTTGGTAACCAACCATCGTCATTAGGGAAACTAATATGGAAATACTTTAAATTTCCGCTTAGTAAAAAAAAACATTAGTGTGCCATTTGGGACGACACTACATACATGTACTATGCTGTTGAGTGTGTAAGTGCATAAGTACATAGTGCATGAGTGCATAGTGTGTCATTTGAGATGCAGCTTATGTCTTTTGCTATCACCATCACATGGTAAAATTGGCACACGTTAATTGTTATCCCTTTAAGACTACACTCTCAGAAATAAAGGTACCTAAGCAGGCTGTCACTGGGGTGGTGCCTTTTCAAAAGGCACACATTTGTACATGAAGGACCCATAATGGTACCTTAAAAGTATATATTAGTAACTACAAATTTTAAAAGGAACACTTTTGTATTTTTAGATACTAGCATGTACCCTGTGGGTATTAATATGGAGCTTTTAGGTATACATTTTTTGAAAAGCTACCACCCCGGTGACAGCTTGCGGATCTTTATTTCTGAGAGTGCAGACTAACATCAAAGAGGTTGTAACAAAGTGATGAATGATAAACTGTTCATTGATGATAAATTATATCACAAATTATAACATCATTTAAATTAAATATATGAAAAAGACAAAAGGGACAAAAATTATATATTTTTTAAATATAAATTATGTGGAAAAGTTAAATTGCAATACTTTAAGAGCTAAGCCAGACTTGGACTTAGCACACAAATTGTATATATTTTTTTCTTTTTTTTTTTTTTTTAATGAAGCATTTATGTTTTATTGTATGAGAGACAGCAGTGTGAACATTCTTAAAAACATCTCCTTTCAGCTATATGTGAAAAAAGAAAGTCATACAAAAAAAAATTGCATATATGATTAATAAAAAATCTGTTAAAGTGGACTACTTTATATAATAGCAATACCAAAAGTGTCATATAATAAACATATTTTGTAAATAATGAACAACTTCTTGTTTTCTGATAGAAGACAGGAAGTCAGACAAGACAGTCAATTAATGCAAAACATGATGTAACGGCACAGCTTGGTCTTTGGCTCTCAACCTGAAGTGCTGGCAAGTTAGACAGCCGGAAACACATCAGTATTTCAGGAGGGTGTTTGATTTAATTAGTTCTGAAACACATTATCCTGACCATGCAAGATTACGGTACACTGCAGCAAATGTATCAGAATTGCTTTTGTGTGATGACTTCATTTTTCTTTGAAAAGTTTTTTTTTCTTTCTTTTTAAATTAAAAACTCACTTCTAATTAAAGGGGAAAAGGGTTTAATACCTCTGACTGGAGGGAACATGCCCACTGTGAGACCATGCCATGATTTAGTAAGCGATTAAAATGTTAAGCAATTATTTTCCTGCATTCATAAAACTCAATTTATGAACGTAATGAATCTTCTAAAGATTTAGTATCTATTGAGAGGACATTTATGAGAAGCCATGTTACAGTATGTGTGCTTTTTCACTTAATATTTTAGAGGAATTTGTGTTTTGAGATCTATTATTCAGGTTTCAATATGACTGACGCAAACACTAAAACTTGCAAAACAAGCTTTTTTAAAAACACCCTTCATCTCAAGCAACATAAAGGTAAGATTTTGTGAAATATTTTCGATATATAATTCACATTCAAGGTACTGTAGCATGCATTAGCACTAGGACAATGGACTCTGAATTTTGTTGATTTTTAATATGCACATCTCATTGTTTTTATCAAACACAAAACAGGCATAAGTAATGGAGGCCACATAACTGATCTGAATAAAAAAACGGCCTTGGGTGACTTGGAATAAAAGATATGTAGAAAGCTTTGCGACAGTTTATCTCTATTGGGGTTACATGCATGCATGGCGTCACAAATAGGCAATTTAACAGCACATCTGATTCTAAAGCAATGGTCTGTGTCATGTCAGTGATACATCATTGTGAATGTAACACTATGTGTTTGGTGCGGCCTGGACCTTTATTCTTCTGTGCCGTTTCTGTGAGATCCATCCGTACATCCATTTATCCATCTATCCATCCATCCATAAATGCACACTCTATATATATATATATATATATATATATATATATATATATATATATATATATATATATATATAATATGTATACAATATTATACAATATATAAAATATATTTTATACAAAGTGCAGCCCAAAATAAATAAACCAAGTAATTAATCTGACGATTTCCTAATATCAATTAAGGTTTTTTTAACTAAACAATTAAATCAGATTTAATGATTTTGGCCATTTTTTTTCCAATGTTTTTTTTTACAGTCATTTATTTACACTACTCCCTTTCACTATTTACTTTCATTGCATGAGAAAGAGCAGTGCCGACATTCCCCAAAAACGATGGACAATGATGTTTATTTGGGGATACAAAGATTAGATATTAGACTGGTAATTCAAAATTGTTAGAATTAAATGACAATATTTAGCATCGTCTAAACATGTAGCTTTAATAAACAATTTAAAGTTCAAAATTATTGCAAAGTGCAGCCCTAAACAAATAAATAAATAATTCAAATGTATGACTAATAGCATGCCTAATTAAAGATCTGTTTTGGGGCAAATTGGCAACATTAAAAATTATAATATTTAATGATTTTGGCCATTTTTTATAGTACAATTTAATTACATTTTTGTAGCTCAATGTGTTTGGTCAACATTTTTTTTTTTAAATCTGACGTTGAACATATGCACAAGGTGGGCCAAATAACACTAAAAATGTTAATGATTATGGACCATTTCTGAGGTGCTTTCAACATGATTTATTACATTTTTCTGGTTTGGAGCTTACAAATTGCTTATTTACTTTGCATATGAAAGTGCAGCATAAACATTCTTCAAAGTGATTTCTTACAACAATAAGAATGTATAATACACAAATATTTAGGCATTAAAATAACACTGGTAATTAGAAATCATTAATCATATGCATATTATTTAAATATAATGTTAAAACTCAAGAAAATGCTTAAATGAAACCATCTGAAGCTGAACATTAAAGTACACTGAACTGGAAACTACAATTATTTTATTTTTTTTATTTTTTTTACCATATTGTGAAGAAACGAGGAAACAACGAGTGTGGCTGATTTGTTTTTCTACTGGGAGCTGATAGGATGAAGTAAAGTAGGCATTTCATTTAGAAACATCAGGAAAATGGTTTCAGGAGTGACACCTCTTCCTTACCGTTTCTGTTTGTTGTCATAGCTCTGTCAAAACTGACAGTTGGAGGGGTGTGGTATAGTATCTTAACCACTCTCAAAACCTCAGGCAGATGTAATCTGAGAATTTAAGATCAGAATATTTTTCTTAATAACATGCAGAGATTTTTGACAACAAAACTAGCAGTGTAAGCTTACATAATCGTGTGGTCAGTTTGATTTCATGTGTGCTTTAATTGCAGCCCATAAAGTACAACATATATTAAAATCATTTGACAGCACTAAAATAAACTAGCTAACAAACTAATTGGAATTAATAGCTGTTCAGTCAAACTTCATCACTAAATCAATATTAATGTGAAAAAAAAAGAATCACTTAAAGTTGAATTGTTAAACTTTTCACTGTGTGTTTGTCAGATTATTTGTGCCAAATTCATGTTCACATTAAAATTCAAGCTATAAGATGCAGCACAACAAACAAAGTTTTTTCATCTTGTTGTGGCTAAATATATAAATAAATATTATAAATAATATGCCAAAGTATTAAACATAAATGTATAATTTATTTATTTCTCCCTTGAATCATCTCATTTTATTCAGCCTGCAGGCTCTTTCTTTGACAACCCTGCTATATAAGCCTATTTCACAATTCTGATAAGTTACAACTCCAATATGCAAATTTGGCATCTACGCCAGCAGATTTATCTGTTCTGTTTTCCCACTTGTGTACAAATGAAAAATAGAGGATCTATTATCTAAAGAACACTCAAGAAAACACTTCACTAAATGCATACCCAAACATTAAATAATAAATCCACCTGATGATTTATATATGTAAACTGTAAAAAAAAAATGCTGTTTTCCATACAATCAATATGTGTTGAGACAAAATGAGAGAATTATTTGACATATTCGTTTTTGCAATTTTAAGTGGATTGAACATAAAACAATTAAGCGGTCCTCCTAAAAAACTCAAGAATTGTTTTGTTCCTGCTGATTCTAAGTAGTTTGAACAAACAGCAAACATTTTTTGAGTGTACACTGTAAAAAATGCTGGGTATTACACAATCAATTTGTCTTTGGAAAACGTGAAGGAATTGAGTCAATTTATTATCTGTTATGGTAGGACTTTATAATAATGGTCCATAGTCAATGTTAGTTAATGTATTTATTAACATTTACCGAGTACCAATAGTCTTGTCAAGCATTTATTAATCATAGTTCAACATTAACAAATGTAATTATGTGTATACCAACATAGACTCATTCTGAAAACATAGACCTATACTTTTTTGTAGATCGCAAATTATGTAAACAGAAGTATTTCTGCATTTCATCTTTAAAACAAATGCTACAGGGGGGTATGATGCCGTTTCTTTTTACGCTAACCAGCTGACCGCTTACCTCCGTGTGGACAGCTCTCCTGCTGTTTTCAGTTTGTCCAGTGGCTCACCATGTACGTCAGCGGATTTGAGAGGCAGAGAGAAGTTGACCAGGCGACAAGGTTCGAGTCTGGTGAAGAACAGTTATAGAAAGCGGGTAAGTAAAAAACAGAAGCCAAAAATTTAAATAAACAAGTAAATAAGAGGGTGAGAATGTGGTAAACTCTGAAAATGTGGTAAACAATGGCTTTTCTTTTCCTGGATTACTTTTTTATATTGTTGGTTGGGTTAAGTCGACAACGGTTTCTGGTGGGTTTATGCAAGAACAGCACGCATGAATGGCACTCGAGAAAGAAATCTGAGATCTCAAAAAGCTTACACAGTGGCCTCTGGGGGATTTGTGAATAAAAAACAGCAAAAAAAAAAGTGTTTGTAATGAGTGGGGTTGCAAAAGCAATCCAAAATGCAGTTTATTTAAGACAATTGTCAGGCAGGCAAAGGTCATGACAGGTGCAAAGAGGAGCATAAAGGTAATCCATGAGCATGGTCAAAATATCAGGTGAATGATCAGGACAGGCAGCAAAACAACTTTCACAAATAGACAACTACAGCAGGACTAGGCAAGACAAGGAAACGGCTTTGTAATGCACACTTACAGTTGGCAAGACTCAGCAAAGAGTGTGTGTGATTGAGGTTTCTTTATAGTAATCAGTTCATGAGTTTTCAGCTGCGAGTGTAATCAGGCGGAATCAGGAACTGGTGTGTGAGTGCAAAGACTTCCGGGAGTTGTATTTCATATAGTGGCAGATGTGTAGTTCTCCAGCAATCTGCACTGGCTACATAACTAGTGATCGTGACATTATTACTAATAGTTTGTTCATGTTAGTAAATACATTAACAAACATGAATTAATGGACCAAAAACGGAAATGCTTGTAGTTTCTGCCAACCCGACTCTACACCATAACTTTTCAATCCAGATGGATGGGGCAACCATTACTGCATCCAAAATGGTGAAAAGCCTTGGAGTAACGATTGATGACCAACTAAACTTCTCTGACCACATTTCTAGAACTGCTCGATCGTGCAGATTCACACTCTATAACATCAGAAAGATCCAACCCTTCTTATCTGAACATGCAGCTCAACTCCTTGTTCAAGCTCTTGTTCTCTCCAAACTGGATTACTGCAACTCTCTACTAGCTGGGCTTCCAGCTAACTCTATCAAGCCTCTTCAGCTGCTCCAGAACGCAGCAGCCCGAGTGGTCTTCAATGAACCTAAACGAGCACATGTCACTCCGCTGCTAGTCCGTTTGCACTGGCTGCCAGTTGCTGCTCGCATCAAATTCAAAGCTCTGATGTTTGCCTACAAAGTGACTTCTGGCCTTGCTCCTTCTTATCTGCTCTCACTTCTGCAGATCTATGTGCCCTCCAGAAACTTGCGTTCTGTGAATGAACGTCGCCTCGTGATTCCATCCCAAAGAGGGAAGAAATCACTTTCGCGAACGCTCACGCTCAATCTGCCCAGTTGGTGGAATGAACTCCCTAACTGCATCAGAACAGCAGAGTCACTCGCTATTTTCAAGAAACAACTAAAAACTCAACTATTTAGTCTCCACTTGACTTCCTTATCTGCAATTGCCTCTCTGGATATCACACTAACTGTACCCAAAAAAAATTAAATAAAATACTAATACTACTAATACTTTCCTTCTTAGACTTTACAGACCTGAAACTTGCCTATAGCACTTATTCATTGTTGCTCTTATAGTTGTGTAAATTGCTTCCTTGTCCTCATTTGCAAGTCGCTTTGGATAAAAGCGTCTGCTAAATGACTAAATGTAAATGTAAATAATTATTTGAAGTGTTAACATTTTTACAAACTGAAGTGGAATGAGCATAAAACAATTAAGTTGTCCCCACCAAAAAACTCAAGAATTGTGTTGTTTCAGCTCATTTTAAATAAATAGTTTGAATAAACAGCAACAACATCTTTTTTAGTGTGTGTATCTAACTGTGAAAATGTGAGATATGATTCTATTTATGTCTAAACTGTGCGACAACCTCTAAAACGGCACTCTGCATTAATGGCATTTGTATAGCAGCTGCAAAGGCAATGCTTTTGCAAATGAAACAATCTTGTTTATGGTCACCAAACCAGATGTTGGCCATATCTTGTTTGAATGATGAACCTGAAATCCAGCCGCCGCTCCACATCTCCCCTCTCACTTAAAAAGCGGTTATGTCTTATTGCTCTCTGTACTCGTGGGAATTACGCTATGCATTATTAATGACTCTCTCTTTGAAAGATTAATTGTCAAGTGCTCAGAATTTTACTATCAATCAGAATGCAGTGCAGCTTAGAAAAGCTTCTTGAGCCTGTCAAATGGTTTTTAGCTCTGTAGAGGTGAGAAATTAAATCACAATTCGCTATTAAGGCTGTGCACACGTTGCTTTAGGTTTTATTTTAGATTTACAACTTGAACATGAATGTGCACAGGACGTTCAGAGAGGCGTTATGAAAGAATTTGAGGCTTCCTCTCAGACCCCTTGATTATGAAAAATGAGCATGTGTGTGCTTGTAATTATTCATTGATACAATGTTGCTTGTTTAGACACAAAATGAAACAAAGTCAATGTTAATGTTAATGTCATTTACATACAATGGTTAAATAAACCAGAAATCATAAAGTACTTTTTATAAAAGGATCTACAATTATTATTAATAATAATAGTAGAAATAATAATAATAATAATAATAATAATAATAATAATAACAACAATTAATTATTTATTCATTTATTTAAATGAAATCTTTTACTCAAAATAACAACAAAATATCACAACAATATTTGTAAAAGTTTATATATGTGTGTGTGCTTGTTTGTGTGTGTGTGTGCACAGAACACTACCTGACAAAAGTCTTGTTACCTTAAGTTTTAGGAACAACAAATAATAACTTGACCTCTAGTTGATTGATTGGCATCAGAAGTGGGTAATATGAAAGGCAAAGGCCTGTAGATTATGCTTATTTTATCAAAATAAAATATGATCATACCTTAATTTTTTTATTTTTAATTAGGACAGAAAGGTCTGCATTGCTTAGATAAAACTCTTGTCACTTAACAGAAAGGAATGCAGTTACACACACACACACACACACACACACACACACACACACACACACACACACACACACACACACACACACACACACACACACACACATATATATATATATATATATATATATATATATATATATAAATATATATATATATATATATATATATATATATATATATATATATATTTATTTATTTATTTATTTATTTATATACACACACACACGCACACACACACACACACGCACACGCACACACACACACACGTTTGAATAGATTACATAAATGTTTATGCAAATGTATTATTTGAACTTTATTTTAATTTTATTTATTAACTTTTTGTCATAACAAAGGTTTTACTTGAATAAATGATGTTCAATTTCTGACTATCTTTATCAAATTTTAAAGCATTCATCAAGTGTTAAGAGCCAATTCCAGCACCAATTTAAAAATAAAAATAAAAATTCAGACTAAGAATATATCCACAGCAGGTAAGGCACGAATTTCATATCCAAGACAAAACAGAAACCTTATTAGCATTGGCTCAACTACCACCTTCCCTTGTACAGAAAACAACACTATTGTGACCTTTTTACTCTCCGTTTTACCTTTTAATTTATTTTAATATTATGAATCGATGTGACTTCTTTGTGTGCGTAGCATTTGCTGAAATTTGCAGAAGGCTGGCTGTGGCGAACGTCTAATTGCAGGAAATTTATTAAGAGGATCACAACAAACACACGAACCAGCCATGGTGAAACAAAGCAACCAAACAGCGGCTCAGCACAATCTGAATCTGACAAAGTTACAAAGGAAACACAAGGCCTATATATAAACACAAAGAGCTAATGAGTTACCATAGGAACAGGTCTTGATTCACTAAATATCATAATTTCCATGCAGATTCCGACACGTTAATAGGTGAGCCGCAATGTATGTGTGATGTGTTGACACTAATTGCTGATCCGCTTTTGCTAAAGTTTTATGTGTCTGAAACGACACGAGGGAGAGTAAATTATGACCGTTTTCATTTTTGGTGAATTATTAAACCTTTAAATTTGCATACTTACTGGATTCCTGCAACATTCGAGCAAGAGCGGTCGAGGAGAATGGTAATGTTCCCAGCTTTCAGCAGGATTTATGGGCCTCCTTGTGTTTTGCATGTTTTGATGTCCTTGTGTGGTTGTTTTTCTATTGAGGGTGACATGACTAGCGTCCCATGAAGCAATGACCTACAAGAGGAAAAACACGAGGTCTAAGACACATCAGATCAAATTCAGTTATTAATCTGAGGCAAATAAAGAGGGCCAAAGTTATCTATTAACAGAGCACAGCTTCAGTTCAGTTAATTACAAGCCTCATTAATTTAGGCAACAAAGTCAACTGGAAGTCTGCTTCTGTTAAAAACGGTGTTGAGAAATGATCTGTTATCTTTTTTCCTTTATAATAAAAAGGTGAAGCATAAAATGGTCAATTTCTTTTCATCCGTTTTTATTTTTAAATGGGTGGTCCAGAATGTAATTTTCAGGCTAGGAGGTGTTAAAAAGATGCAAAGCAATGTGTGCTCATGTTTCACTTAAAGGGAATCATGTTATTTTTTCATAAATCTCACTTTGATTATACACAGCTACTCAGCTAACATGAATATGACTGACGTATTTCCTAGTTCCTCTGAAAGGCCCGCCCTCAAGTGACTCTGATTGGTCTTGTGTCATAATGTGCTGCGATTCGCGGGTAGGCTCTACGTCACACCCGTACAAGCAGGCGCGTCTTGTGTAAACACAGTCAACATCATGCCCGCTCTCTAAAATAACATCTGACATAACATCTGACAAGTGTCTGTAATGAGTGAAAATGTGGTGCGGCTCCTTTAAGAGAGTGTGTGTGTGCCATTGTGTGTGTGTTTATGTGTAGACTGTGAACTATCTGTGACACGAGAACCGAATGTGCTCAGGAGCAATGTTTATTTTTCTTTATCTTTATCTTTCTTTAAGTTATTTTCTGTAGTGACGCTGCTGACAGAAGAATAAAGCACTAGATGTGGGATGCGACCTGTGTGAGCCTTGATTTTTTGCTTCTACACAAGAGTTAGGAGAGCTGTCCTGTTTTTTTTTTTTTTTTTAACTTAATGCATTACACAACGTCTTTCACAAATATCTGGAATATGCCTGTATAAGTAGCATGAGTTGTTCACATATTGTTTGCGACTTCATTATCTGAGATGTAAAACTTATGGAAAAGCTGCCTATAGAGAAAAGTCGCGCACACACATTGAGAGAGAGGCTGCACATGCCGGTGAAGTGATGTGTGTGTGTGTGTGTGTGTGTGTGTGTGTGTGTGTGTGTGTGTGTGTGTGTGTGGGTGTGTGGGTGTGTGGGTGTGTGTGTGTGTGTGCGTGTGTGTGTTTACAGCAGTTTGATAAATAGAGATTTGTAGCTAAATCGTTAGCGGTGGCGAACATCATTTCCCGTTGTTTACATCTTTGCTACAACATACCGTTAAGGCTAGACACTGTACATGTCATGATCAGTTTTAACAATTAAAAACGCTTACAGGTCATGGCTCAGAGTTCACAGCGTCTCCTTGTAGTTGCTCCATCTTTGAGGAGATTTTAGCCGAATCCAGCACTGAACTGGGAGAGATTCTGGAACTGTGTTTTGTCAAATCATGCTTGCTATGTATTTTATAATTCTCAGAGGCATAATTATTATTGAAATGTAAGCACTTCTGTCTTTGTGTCGTGTCCTTTGGAAGCCCAAATACAAAAACAGAGAAGCTCTGTGGAAATAGCAGCGTTCGGACGCATTTTAGCTCTATCTCTGCTATAACATTACAGCGCCTCTGGCCAAGGCCCTTAGCTGCGCAGTTTGTGTGCACGGTAAAAGTACCTTTATGATCTCACAAGGCCCGAAAGTATTTTTTTGTAGTTCCCAAAATTCGTTCATTGTTGGCCTTGCTAAGCTGACTCTGTAAAAACCAAGGTCTCCCTTTGCATTGAACTTTGAGCATTTTACATTAAGAGATGCTGTTTATGTTCACACAGCTACATTACACATCAACTAAAGTTTAAAATATGATATCATAGTGGACCACCCCTTAAAGTACTGAAAACAGCAATGTGATAGGGCTGGGCGATATAACAAAAATAGTTTATCACAACACAAATTAATTCATACCCTGTGCGGAGTATAAATGAGTACACCCAATTCTGAAAATTAATATTTTTATCCATTTCTCAGTGAATATAGGTAATAAAGATGTTAACACTTCAATATGTTCCCTCTGTCTCTATGCTTGCCGTCCCCGTGGCGGAAGTGAATGCACCTGCAGTTTTTGATTACTGAGTGGTGCTTTAACTATAGACTTCGTAAGCTGGGTTCAGATTACAAAAGTTTTAAAATCCCAACCGATAATAAAATCTGAAAACCGCGGCACAGCACACACTACAACATATTATTAAGCTTATCGTACCGATGGAGCACATAATCTGATTTCTGTATAACTTTCTTTATCAATAATTACTGCCACTACATGCAATCACTTTTGCATAGCTATTAGTGGCAGTTATGAAATTAAATGAATGGGCATATCCGTACGCAAAGTGAGCCCCATATTATTTATTGTCTGTTTATTTTTCTCTGTTCATTTCTCTATTTGGGTTCATTTGAACAAAATATATTAAACAGATATATTTATTAAAATAGTATTTTAGTCAATATACTTTAGAATTAGAAAGATCATATGTATAAATTCATGAAAAAATACATATATATATTTATGAAAAAACATAGTTTTTATTTTGTGACACCATAGAATAGATAATATAAATGACAGACTTTTTTTGCCCATACGATATGTTTCATCATAATGGACAGCCCTACAATGCAATGATCAACACAGCTCACGGATAATGGTTGTACTAGTGAAAGTAATGCAAAGAAAATAGGGCATCCCCTTTTACTCCATTAGCTGCTAATCTGATGATAGATTCACTGGATATCAAAAATAAATTCCTTGACAAAATATAAACTGCATGGAATACAATCATTATCATCCTTTAACATTTGAATCACTGTATATTGATCCCTGTAACCTTTCAGAACAATAACGGTCATTTCCCTCATTGATCCAAAACCCACATCTTCACTTTCCTCTGTCATGTTAAAGGCAATATTCATCTGAGATTTCAGTTACTCAACCCAATGGTTAATTTTTATTATATATATATATATATATATATATATATATATATATATATATATATATATATATATATATATATATATATATATATATATTTAATATGCATGGTGTTACATTTTGATTTTTCTTACAACACACATGGAAAATAGCTTTTAAGCTCAAAAGGGCACAAACACCACAAAATCACCAAAATTAAGGTCTATAAACCATTTTGAATTAGATCTCATCCATGAACCAGTTGATGTGGTTGATGTGACCCTTTTTAAATTTAACTTAAAAATACCTAATAAGTCTAGCTTTTATTAATGTACTGAAGTATTGTCCACATCATACAGAGGAAAATTCTGTGAGCATTCACTCATCTTTGTTTCAATCCTTTATGAATTTCATTCTTCAGTTAAATAAATATTTGAAAAATGTTGAAAACCTGTAACCCTTGACTTCCATAGTATTTTTTTTTTCTTACTATGGAAGTCATTCATTACACATTTTGAGCTTTCTTCAAAAAAACTTCCTTTGTGTTAACCTAATAAAGGTTGAGTAATCGATGATAAACTTTCATTATTGAGTGAACTATTCCTTTAAAGAGCTCAACTGCAGATTTAGTTAACAAACAACTGAGAGTCGTGACCCAAATATGACTTTCATTTACAATTATAAATGCTAATTTTCCATTAGCAGCTTGTGATCTCTTTGTTCTTACTCATACAAATTCAGTGAATCCTTAAATGGAGATTCGGGTGTAACTGGATCATTTGTGTCAGTGAGTTGGTGACTCATCAACAGATGCAAACAAATCAGTCCAATTCTCAAATGAATCATTCAGTGCGATTTGCAAACCAAATTAACAGATTAACTGAAAAGAATCAGCTTGTTCATGAATCTGACACAGCTTTCACATCTTGGAGCGAGTGGAAATTATTTTCCTATTTAAAATAACAAAAAACAATAAAAAAGTTTTTGCTTTTTAATGTAGTAAAATAAAATAAAATAAATTCCCCATAAGTAAAGCAGGGCTGAACAATATACCATTTAAGCATCGATATCACAATATGCATATCTGCTTTAGTCACATCGCAGGATTAGATTATTTATTAAAGATTAAAATATAATGATATTATTTAATATGTGTATTATTATTATTATTATTATTATTTATACAATGATGACCATCTTATTTCACATTTGACTGTTCAATGTCTGTACTTGAAGACTGTTAGACTCGCCAGAGTTCTGTTCATAGGGATGCTCTGATCAATCAGCCGGAGATCGTAACGGCCGATAATTTCATGAGTTTATCAGTACTTGCTAATCTGGCTGATCCCATGAACCGATCTCAAGTGTCTGTTTGAGTTTGAGCACATGCATGCACACTGTTTAATTAATTGTTTTCTAAAAAGCTGCTTCTGACCATGACATGTCTACACCAAATGGTAATAAGAGATGTGTAATAAGGGATTCATCTCATCCTTAATTTATACTCTTAGGCAAGGATAAATCTCCACTTAAGTTTCAAACACAGCAAAATCACTGGTGTAAAATTTGTAGGGTCGGTGTACAATTACCAGTGTTGACATTTTTTAAACACTACATGATAATAAAATAACACTGCTATTGTTATTTGTAAGACAGTGTCTGTGTAAAATTAAAGTGTATTTTCACATTTCACCCAAAGCGGCGTAAAAAAGCCAGACCTTTTAACACTTAACGCTAGACCAACACTCTGTGTCCGCCATTTTCTTTTACTCGAGGCTGAAGACAAAGGTGAAGAAAAAGCAGGTAAATCACATTCTCACACAATATAACTTAGTAAAATAAAATTTTAATCTTTATATCTACTAAGCCTCATGTGAGTAGATATCGTAAACATCTTTGATCTTTGTTCCTATGTAAAGATAAATTTGAGTCACGTTTGTAATTTCATACCTTGGATCATATTTGCTCCATTTAAAATTAACGTTAAGTTACTAACATAAATTAATTATTTGTCCATGATTTATGAAAAAACAAAGGGAGAATTTATGAAAAAACAAAAAGAGTATTAATAAATTGTGAACAAATTCCTAAATTGTGGCCACGTCAATTAGATTGCCTTCTTTACATTTTGCCTTCTAACTTACACGTTAAAAGCACCCAGCTGTTCATGATGATAACACGGAAGGTATTGTTTGTAACTTTAAAAACGCTGAATTGTATAAAAAGATAACATTTCAAGGACACCACGAGAATTTACAGGGGTTAGGGCCTAATAGGCAGATGAATCCATGATGCACCCTTAAGCACACCTAGAAGGGCCGCGCAGGCACCACCTCACAAATCGTTTTTAAAGATGCAGCGTGAGCAGGCATCGCTCAACTGGTATGCGACTAGAATTATACTGTTTGGCTAGTAGCTAGGTGAGTTCCCGAATTTAAAATCCACCCTCTTTGAACAGTGTTTAAGGTGATTATTTGATGATGCTAGTTGCTGTTTTATTGTCTGTGGAAACATTCTGCGTAATGCTAGAATAACAAAACTAAGGTCTATTTTGTACGGTGCATCACTCAGGCCTGGCTTTTTTTTATTGTAAACATAAAAAAAATATCACCAAACCATATACTTACAGAGTGAAAATGTGCTTTATGCATTATAAAGCTTGAAGTATCAGAATCGGTAATCGGAATCGGACGATCACCATGAGAAGAAATCGCTACTCAGCATTGGCTGCAAAAACCCTAATCGGGTTTTTTTTTTTGCTTGTAATTTACACTGCATCAAAAGGCTTGATCATCCCAGTCGATTAAAATGGTTTAAATCTTTCCAGATAGAACCATTCAAATCATCTTGTAAAGATATATTAATATCACAATATATTCATTCATCTTTCCTTGGCTTAGTTTCAAGGGGCGCAGCGGAATAAACCACCAGCTATTCATATGCATAAGTATATGTTATACACAGCGGATGCCTTTCTAGCCGCAACCAAGTACTAATGAAACACCCATACACTCTCACATTCACACGTGCACTCATACACCAAGGGCAATTTAGTTTAATCAATTCACCTATAGTGCATGTCATTGGACTGTGGGGGAAATCAGAAGGAAACCAACACAAAAACAGGGAGAACATGCAAACTCCACACACAAATTCCAACTGGCCCATGCAGAGCTCGAACCAGTGACCTTCTTGATGTAAGGCAACAGTGCTAACCACTGAGCCACAATGCCTCCCATCGCAATATATATTGCGGCAAAACAAAATATCGCAATGTTAGCTTTTTCTAATATCGTACAATTCTAAAAGTAACAAAGTAAGCTTCTCTCAGGTATTTTCAGTAAAATTTGATGGAAAACCTCAGCTTATAAATTTAAAAATGTGCGGTTTGAGGAGAGAAATTCACACAGGTCTGGAATAAATTGATGGTGAGACAGCAGATTTGAACTTCTGGATAAATGATCTCTTTAATTTAATCACTGAGTATCCATGCTGAAAAGTGCGGGCATCTAATGTGCATTTCCTTTCGCTATGTGAAATCCTACACGTATTGGTAAGATCCAGACGGAAATGTATCTAATGGCCACTTTGCGCAATTAAATTTGAAGGTGCAACACGAATAGTCCATCACGCCAAACCAATATTGACTACTAGTGAGATGTTTTCCACAGCCTGAGAGACTGCAGATGCAAAGTCCAGATACATTGTACAGTCTGTGTGCCATGAGGTTGATGCGCAAACACTGTTTCAGATGGTTAGATTAATGAACTCCAGCGTTCATTTTAATTTTGCGAAGCCATACGTCAGGATCATATAACATCAGGGCACCACGAGGGAATCAGTCTCCTCTATTCATTAAAATATCCTCCAGGGTCACTGTTGATTGGGACTGTATAAGTGTGTGTGTGTGTTTTTTTGAGGGACATCAGTATTCATAGGATGTGGCCAGAGTCTGGGTGAGCTCATCATGGGAGAGAGTGCATCAGTGGCATGAATCATGCTGTATCTATGCAGGCGTGTGGATGGAATTTGGATTAGCTGAAGTCAATTCCATATAAGCCTTTAAATTGGATTAATCGAAAGTGTGCACAGAGAGATGCCAAATTAACACTGGGACAAGTATCTACCCACCTAGTTCCCGGTTTTTGTTTCTCCTCTGGCCCCCTTGTGCACACTTCAGCAAGTAAATAAACATGTGCAGGAATGTTTGCAAAAGCATCCCTGACTCATCCCTTTTTTCTCCCTCTTCAAAACAAGTATTTGCTTGTAGGCAGTGCTTCTGTAGTCTTTAGTTAAGGGCTGTTTAAAAGTCATTACCTCTATACCATTTTAACATCACTGGAAGATGTTCTGGTATCTTTTATACATACAGAGAGCCTTTTATCTCTAATTGCCTGACCAACAAACAGATCAACTACACTGCATAATTTGCCATTAGTGTGTTTCTGCCTTCAGTGCATACTTTATGCAGTATTTTTCCTAAAGACATCCATATGTACAGTGGGTAATTGGTCCAGGCAAGCTATAATGGCAGATTCAGTATGATTTATGTTCATTATAATATGCTACATGGTAATTTTGGCACTACCAATTGTCACAACCTATAGGCAGGGGCGCTGCTATCAGTTTTGGACTGCATGAAATAATATTAGAGGATGGCAGTAGCTTTTATGGCTTCCTGGACATACATTACCACCCCTAACTGTGCCTAGTAGATGATGAAGGTTTTTTGGATTTGGAGGGTTGGTTGGGGGAAAGAGGTGAAGAGGACGTCTTGGGTTTGGAAATAAGAGGTGGTTGTTTGGGTGGATGAAGGTGAAGAGCATGTGAGGGTGGGGGTCCTAAGTGCATAATAGTCCTAAGAGACAAGTGCATTTGCGCCAAGTGCCCTCAGAATTTTTCTAACCTTCCCCCACTTAGTGCCGCCCCTGGACATAGTTTGTGATTCATAAAAGGCAATGAGAGTTGAAATGCAAAAATGTTGACAGCAAACTGTTGCGAGTGGATGATATGCAAACGATGGTAGATCCATTTGCAGCTTAATTAAGAATGGTCAGACAGGCAGGGGTCAAAAACCAACATCAGCAGAGTAGTAGATTATCCAAGAGCATAATTCAAAGACAGGCAAAAGGTTCAGGGCAGGCATCAAAGAATCAAAACACGATAAAAAGTCTAAAGTCAAAAACATTGGAAACAAGAAACAAGGAAAAAACACTTGCATAATGACAGCGAAACAATACTCAGCAAGATGTGTGTAAAACAGAGGGGTTTAAATGAAACAAGTAATCAATGATCATGTGTATCAGCTGTGTGTGTATTCAAATGACTGTCAGCTGGGGCAGAAGTGATTGGTGCAAAGATTTATGGTATATGTAGTTCAGTAGGAAGTAATTTCTGATGGAGAAAACACAGCTGGAGATTACAACAAACTACAGGAAGTAATCTCCGGCAAAGAACAGACTGCTCGCAATCACAACACAATTTTTTTTTTAGTTTTAGTCATAGTCTTTTGAATAAATTCTTCTTAATCATTTTATGTTTTAGTCGACAAAATTTCATAAGGTTAATCTACTCTAGATTTAGTTGACTAAAATCCATTTTGGTTTAATTTAAGTGTAATTTAATTAAAATATTGCATACATACGTACACACACACACACACACAAAATATTCTAACTTAAAATTAAATAAACAGTATGATTCAAATGTAGCTTCTCCATTCAAGACCAACAATTAGAAATGCATTGGATATTTATATAATTAGTAATACGTAAAATTATGTGTCGGCAATCAATCCACATGCAAGAACAGCCTACTGAAAATGCAAGATTGTGCAATTATTTAGCTAACCCTTTAACCTGGTAAACTAATAGTCTTTTTAACCAGTTAGCTGAAGTTTCAAGCCATTAAGTCTTTTAAAGGGTATAAAAGAGTTAAAATCCACTTTAATCTTGTAGTTGGTGTTATAGTAGTTGGTGCTTAGCTGTGTAGCACTACTAAATAAGTAGAGAAATTTTGTCAAAGAAACAACATTGCTGTGAATTGTATCTTATATAATGTAGACAACAACTGATGCCAGATCTGCTGTCCAAAAACCAAGTGCAATAACTACACATTTGGTCAAAATTAAATAAAAATAAAATAAAATGGATTTGTGACACCTCTTCTGTCCTGTTTCAGAGAACCAAATACCACTAATCTCTCACAACTGCTTGGTGTAAAACATGCAAAGACATTTTTCTCAGTTTTAGTCTTTGCGTAGTTACTGCATAAAGAGACTTAATCTGTGGTCACACTAGAGTTTGTGTATGGAAAATTGTGTCATATGGCACTGTGAAAAGGGGCAGGATTAAACAAGTTGATTAGAGTGAGTCTTATTGATCCACATTTGAAATTTCTGTCCAGAGGGATCATGTTTTGATGTTGGTCTCACGCAATTATGTGATGCGATTTCACAAGTCAGAGATTTTTTTTTTGTTTTTCATGTGATCTACAAAAGGCTCCATCACATTTGTAGCAGTGACCAATAGAATCACAGAAGGCCAAACATGGCTAATTAAAGTATTCAATGGAGAAAATATATTTGGAGCTATGCCAACACTGTTTTTGTGTATTTGTTTTTTGGTGACAAAAACAATTAGTGGAAAGACGCTTGGTTTGGTAGCCATTGTCCGCTCTTGCTTCTAGAAGTTATTCATAAATCCTCCTAATTGGCATTGCACATGTGGCACACTGACAGTGACTACAGTGACTATCATAGCAGACAAAAAAAGAATGTGTGCAGTCTGAATCTGGCACTGAGCAAACCGTCTGCAATTCTGCAAGCACGATAAATGTTTTACAGAATATCTTCCACTGAGGAGTCCCTCTAGGCTCATGGAGCAATCAAGTTGTGAATCTTTTAATGAAACATTCATCAGGGTTATCAAAACTGTCTGAGACTGACCCGTGATAAATATTTACATGAATATTTCAGCAATCAAGTCACGTACGGTATGTGTTGTCAGTCGTCTGTTTAGAATGAAAAGGATTTAAGATTATTGTGACTATTTCTTTTTGCAAGTTTAGATTGATTATTTCTGAATTCTAATTTTGCTTTTGAAAATCGTAAGGTACCCATCTTTTTTATATGGCCAACATTGCTTTGTGCAAGTTATGGGAGTAACTTCCATTAAACTGGAAACAATCTGTGACCGTAAATTGATCATTTTTTGTCAAACCTTATTATTTAAAATTCATTCTTTCTATTTTTTTGAACGTAAGTTCTCCAAACTAGAAGTGCAACATGTAGTTTAAACATAAAAAATGCATTTTGGAAAAGATTGATAGGCTCTCAATAATGTATGATCTGAAATTACAAGATACAAAGTCACTATGGCTAACTGTTATGTGTTTACTGTTGGCTAATTAGAATCAGAACGATTCGGGATTAAAGATGTTAGATATTTTCCTACAATCAGTTGTAACCAAGCTATAAATACCACAATTCACCATTAAAGAAAGTCTTTATTATGTTTAACACCAACAGGAATAGTGGCACAGTGGCTCAGTGGTTAGTACTGTTGCCTCTTAGCAAGAAGATCGATGGTTCGAGTGCCAGCTGGGTCAGTTGGCATTTCTGTGTGGAGTTTGCATGTTCTCCCCCTGTGTCCGCGTGGGTTTCCTCTGGGTGCTCTGGTTTCCCCCACAGTCCAAAGTCATGCCCTGTAGGTGAATTGGATGAACTAAATTGGATGAGTGTGTGTGAATGTAAAAGTGTATCAGTGTTTGCCGTTGGAAGGGCATCCGTCATGTAAAAACATACGATGGAATAGTTGTCAGTTCATTGCACCCTGATAAATAAGGCCGAAGCCGAAGGAAAATAAATGAATGAATGAATGAATGAATGAAGGAATGAATTAATGAATGAAGGAATCTACACATCATCTCTAGAGTCATCTCTCATGATCATCATCTCTCATGTGTAGAATGAATCTACACATCATCTCTAGGACCAGTCATCCAGAGACATGGATTCTCCTACCACTGCTATGCTGATGATACCCAGCTATACCTCTCTTTTCATCCTGATGATCCCTCGGTTCCAGCTCGTATCTCAGCCTGCCTGTTGGATATTTCACACTGGATGAAAGATCATCATCTTCAGCTGAACCTCGCAAAAACGGAAATGCTTGTAGTTTCTGCCAACCCGACTCTACACCATAACTTTTCAATCCAGATGGATGGGGCAACCATTACTGCATCCAAAATGGTGAAAAGCCTTGGAGTAACGATTGATGACCAACTAAACTTCTCTGACCACATTTCTAGAACTGCTCGATCGTGCAGATTTGCACTCTATAACATCAGAAAGATCCGACCCTTCTTATCTGAACATGCAGCTCAACTCCTTGTTCAAGCTCTTGTTCTCTCCAAACTGGATTACTGCAACTCTCTACTAGCTGGGCTTCCAGCTAACTCTATCAAGCCTCTTCAACTGCTCCAGAATGCAGCAGCACGAGTTGTCTTCAATGAACCTAAACGAGCACATGTCACTCCGCTGCTAGTCCGTTTGCACTGGCTACCAGTTGCTGCTCGCATCAAATTCAAAACTCTGATGTTTGCCTACAAAGTGACTTCTGGCCTAGCAACTTCTTATCTGCACTCACTTCTGCAGATCTATGTGCCCTCCAGAAACTTGCGTTCTGTGAATGAACGTCGCCTCGTGGTTCCATCCCAAAGAGGAAAAAAATCACTTTCGCGAACGCTCACGCTCAATCTGCCCAGTTGGTGGAATGAACTCCCTAACTGCATCAGAACAGCAGAGTCACTCGCTATTTTCAAGAAACGACTAAAAACTCAACTATTTAGTCTCCACTTCACTTCCTAATCTGCAATTGCCTACTTGAATATCACACTAACTGTACAAAAAAAAAAAAAAAAAAAAAAAAAAATTACTAACACTTCCCTTCTTAGACTTTACAGACCTGAAACTTGCCTTTAGTACTTATTCATTGTTGCTCTTAGTTGTGTAAATTGCTTCCTTGTCCTCATTTGTAAGTCGCTTTGGATAAAAGCGTCTGCTAAATGACTAAATGTAAATGTAAATGTAAATGTAAGGAATGAATTAACGAATAAAAGGATCAATCAATCAATCAATCAATCAATCAATGAACGAATATAAGTGTGCTCAATCATCACTGGTAACCAAATAAACAGTTATTTACCAGATTATTAAATGTGAATTTACCAAAGTTTCATAAAACTAACATGGTACTTATAATTTGCAAACTGTAGTGTTTTTAAATAAATATGGTACTGTGGACATTGTGAATTTGTGATGGATGTCACATACATATACCTAGACTGACCTTTGCTGCTAGCAGTTGAAATATTTAACAGAGAAAAGCTAAGTTATTTAAGCAATGGGAGTTTAGGCCTTCAGAGAGATTCTGAGTCTGTCACAGTGGGTTATGTGAGTGGCAGGGTCACAACTTGACAAAACTGTTCAAATATGACGTTTTCAAGCTGTCCCATAAGCAACAATGTCAGTGAAATCAGATTTTTGTTCACTTCATCTAGTTTATGAATCATTTGACTTTTTTTTTATTATTATACAGAGTTTCAAAATAAGTGTGCACTGTTTAGCTCACAGCAAGAAGGTCACTGATTCAAGTCCAGGCTGAGCCAGGTGGCATTTCTGTGTGGAGTTTGCATGTTCTTCCCGTGTTTGTTTGGGTTTCCTCTGGGTGCTCCAGTTTTCCCCACAGTCCAAAGACACGCACTATACAGTAGGTTAAATTTGAATAAACTAAACTAGCCGTAGTGTTTGAATGTTTGTGTGACTGGGTATTTTCCATTACTGTGGGTTCATATGTTAGTATACTCTCAGTGCTGGGTTGCGGCTGGAAGGGCATCTGGTACATACACTACCTGACATACACTAATAGTCTGGTCTCCAATCCAAGTTTAACAACAAATAAAAACTTACCTTTAGTTAATCATTTGGATTCAGAAAAGGCGTATATGAAAGGCAAAGGCCTCTAGATTAGGCTTAATTTACCAAAATAAAATATGATCATGCCTTCATTTTTAACTATTAGGACAGTGTGATCTGAATTTGCTAAGACAAATGTCTTGTCATTTAACAGAAAAAATGTACAGTGTAGAATATAATTCATGGTGCAGTGGAAAAAAAAATAATGTTGTGTTTGACTCCCATGAGCTTGGAGGACTGCATTTATACATCTCTGCACTCTAATAACCTACTATTAAAGTAATCTGGAATGGCAAAGAAATCCTTCTTGCAGGAAGGTTCAACAACATTATTTGGATTCATTTTTATTGCCTCCTCCTTCATCTTACCCCAGACATGCTCAATAATGTTCATGTCTGGTGACTGGGCTGGCCAACCCTGGCCCACCTTAACCTTCTTTGTTTTCAGGAACTTTGATTTGGAGGCTGAAATATGAGAGTGAGTGCTATCCTGCTTAAGAATTTCCCCTTTCCTGTGGTTTGTAATGTAATGGGCAGCACAAATGTATTGATTCTTCAGGCTGTTGATGTTGCCATCTACTTTGCAGATATCTCACATGCCCCTATACTGAATGTAACCCAAACCATGTTTTTTCCTTCAACAAAACTGACTGATTTTTGTGAGAATCTTGGGTCCATGCAGGATTTGTGATGATTGGGATGCAGTTCAACAGATGATTTATCAGAAAAATCAAACTTTTTCAAGTCTCCAAATGACCAACTAAAAGTCAAGTTATTGTTTGTTGCTTTCTGAGCTCAATGACAAGACTTTTGTCAGAAAGTGTATAATATGTGGCAAAGTAATTGGCAGTTGATTCAGCTTTGAAGACCCCTGACAAATAGGTGACGCAGTAGTTAGTACTGTCGCCTCACAGAAAGAAGGTTGTTGGGTCGCTGGTTTGATACCTGGCTCAGTAAGCGTTTCTGTGTGGAGTTTGCATGTTCCCCCTACGTTCGTGTGGGTTTCCCCCACAGTCCAAAGACATGCGGTACAGGTGAATTGGGTAAGCTAAATTGTTCGTAGTGTATGAGTGTGTGTGTGAATGTGTGTCTGGATGGTTCCCAGAGATGGGTTGCGGCTGGAAGGGCATCGGCTGCGTAAAAATGTGCTCTTTAAGTTGGTGGTTCATTCCGCTGTGGCGACCCAGGATTAATAATGGGACTAAGCCGACAAGAAAATGAATGAATGAATGAATGAATGAATGACCCCTGACAAATCAGTGACTAAGCCGAATGAAAGTTCAATTAATATATATATATATATATATATATATATATATTATATATATATATATATATATATATATATATATATATATTATATATATATTATACACACACACACACACCACACACACACACAAACACACACACACCACACACACCACACACACACACACACACACACACACACACACACACACACACACACACACACACACACACACACACACACACACACACACACACACGCACACACACGCACCACACGCACCACACACACACATTTGTTTTTGTGAAAAGTGGGGACATTAATGAGAATTTTGAGAAATGAGGACGTCACCACTGTCCTCATATTTCACCTCCTTTTTGTAATACCCGTGTCATACCCATGTCATTATACAGATCTGTGTCCTGATATGTCACAAAAACATGCAGGCACACACACACACTCACACACACTACAGACAATTTAGCCGACCCAATTCACCTGTACCGCATGTCTTTGGACTGTGGGGAAAGCGGAGCACCCGCGAACGCAGGGAGAACATGCAAACTCCACATAGAAATGCCAACTGACCCAGCTGGCACTCGAACCATCGATCTTCTTCTTCTTGCTGTGAGGCGACAGTACTTCCTACTGCGCCACTGCGTCGCCCTTATTATTATTATTATTATTGTTATTATGTTTTTATCTTACTTAATATGGCATAGTCTCGATCTCCGCCTTAAATGCTAACTCGCCAGAAAGTTTGAAGAGGCAAAGCTTCTTGTCACATCTTTAATATATCCTGCATGGGTGAGAATGAAATAATTTGAGAATGTAGACAAGCCATAAATCTGTGCTTGTGAGGTAAATTGCAAGCAGTCGAGGAAATGCCAAGCTGCATTATTCTGCTCTGTTTGTCTGTTGTCATTTTGTTTTCCAATAAGCCTAAACGCCTCAATGCCTTCCTGGCCATTTTTACAAATTTGATTTCTTTTTTTGTTTTTTTGTTTTTTGCAAAGGCTGGCTTTCCTTCTCTTATCTTTGATTTTATTTGACTTTTTAAAAACATTTGTCAGTTGTGAAATGATAATATAAGCCTTTTAAAAAAGATAAGAAATAACTGAGCCCTTGTAAAACATATTGATTCATTCATTCATTCATTTTCTTTTTGGCTTAATCCCTAGGTGACTGACCCAACCGAGGCTCGAACCAGCGACCTTCTTGCTGTGAAGCGACAGTGCAACCCACGGCATCACCATACAAATAAATTAATAATATAAAAAAAAATGTATATATAAATATATTTAATACTAATTGGGTCTAAAATTACCATTTAGTGTCACATTTAGGGTGATATTCAGTCAAACAGCTATTACTAATGTGATATTGTTTTAGTCTCTGAATTTATCTACAGCTAAAAAAATGAACTAAAAAATGATTAAATTTTCAGTTTCTTGAGATTTACTGGGATTTTTTAGGTACTGTGTGCAGACACGAATATTTGCAAAGATTAAACGAAGCTTATAATTCCATTAGTTTGCCGATCCACAGATTGTATTCCTTTGATTGCTTGCTTCATAACTTGATTAAACAGAACCACCCAGAAAAAAAAAAATGTAAATCTGCCAAATTGTTCCATCTGAAATGAGTGACATTCCGTTAACCTGTTTAAATCAAGAAGAAAAAAAATCTAAGAATTCAACGCAATTAAACAAGAAGTTCCTAAAATGTAAACCCATTAAAGGGCACCTAATTTACCCCTTTTTTCAAGATTTAAGATAAGTCTTTTGTGTCTCCAGAATGTTTGTGTAAAGTTTAGCTCAAAACACAAATGAGATTATTTACTATACCTATTTTACATTATACCTATTTTGGAATGTTCTGCTCTGAACAACATGTAGCTGTTTTTGTTGTCTGGGCCTTTAATGCTAGTTCTCCCAACCCACCGTTCCCATATGCCTCAATCTCTGGCTGTGTTAGATAAACAGCACAGTGACAGACATGAAGGAAGCAGATCTCACATAACGCTTAACTTTCCCACTGATCATCTGATGTATTTGTTGTGAAGTTAACCCAAGCCTTTTGAGTCACACAGTGTTGTTACAAAGTTTACGCACACACACAGACAAACACACAGCACACGAGTTTAACTTTGCACTGTTTTTGCACGAAAAATGTAACAGGATACAAGTAAATTTTCACTGCTATATGGATATCCGTTACATACTGTACTGTACAAAATAAACCTAATTTAACATCCACAAATCAGGATTTCTTTTATAATTGTACTGAGACACAGCTGTGGTGATAAAGACAATAAAACTGCTGTAATTCATTAAAAACATGCAGTTTTAAATACGTTTTTAACTTGTAAAACTCATTCTTAATCACATGTTATAATGATTGATGATCACAGAGAGCTGAACAGATCTTTTAATCCCAGCTGCTTTGGCACGTCCTGACTTGTTGATATGATTATACGCATTGCTACGAAGGCAAAGTAATACAGTGCTGTCAATCAATTCGGTGGGCGGGGAATTCCTAACCATAGTTATGTTGGCTTGAGAAAGCCAACATACTGTTATACTACTCTGTCCTTGAAAACAAACGTATCTCCTCCTAGGCCGTTCATGCCACAAGGCCCAAATGTAGTCAAAATGTGCCTTCTGCATTCAACATTGTTGCTATATCTCCTCATGCCTGTAAGACTTATAATTTTTTTTTATAAAAAATGTTAAATATAAAATTTTTATAATCCGGGCATATAAACAAAATATACAAGCCCCAAATTTGGCCAAAAGCTGTATTAAGATGCGGTAGATTTTGTTGCTATATCTTTAAGGTTTATCAGACTTATAGTTTTCCATTAAATAATTTTTAAGCATTATTTTTCTCAAAATATGTCAAGCCATTTTTCCATATTTTATACTGATATGGCAAGCCATTTTTGCATGCATCACCTTCACACTTATTAAGCATTGTATTTTCAAAGAAATACAGCAAGCCATTTTTACATAATGTTCATTCCCTTAGTCCCTTTAATAATCAGGGGTCGCCACAACGGAATGAACCGCCAACTTATCCAGCATTTGTTTTACACAGCGAATGCCCTTCCAGCCGCAACCCAACACCAGGAATACATGTTCAAGTCCAGTTTTTGACACTCATAAGGACTGTCATAGAAACATCGGGGTTGATTTAGATCACTCATAATGCCAAGAAGCTTTGATGTATTATCACTAACCTGTAAAATGTCCCCATAGCAATAAAATAGTATAACCTAGCAACCATTTAAAAATAGCATTATCTCTACATCAGAACATCGTAGGGACCTGGGCATTGGCTTGTTTGACTCATGCTAGCAAATGGGACTTCCTGTGTACTATGCATGGTAACAATGATAACGGAAGCCAAGTGCTAATAACGATTAGCTACATGCTATGAATGATTATCTAAATGCAATAACATATGCTAGAAATGCCTACTAAGTATTAGCATTTGATCAAACATGTACACGAGCATTGCCATTTAGCAATTGCTTAGCAACCACCTAACAATGCCATAAACGTTTGACTTTCTCAAGCCAACATCAAAGTTTATCAATGAACTTTAGGTTCTAGTTACTATGTTGCAGTGGGCCTCAAAATGGGAGGGATTTGGATCCTATTTTAACGTCTATTTAAAATAGAGATTTATTGTCTTTATATCACCCTAATATGACTGTAAACACACTATACCTGCACATACATACTACATAGCTCTGTCCCAACACCTTACAAAAGAAGATTCTTTATATCTTTAATATTACAAATTAATCAATTGTTCACATTTAGATTTAAAATGCATGCATTGCCAGTAAATATTATGACATATTACATACTAAACACAAAGTGCAAAATTGTGTATTTGTTGTTTACTATATTTAAAACAAATAATGCAATATTAGGAAGCTTTATATTGGCTAACACTCACACTGTTCTCCAAGATATTGGCATTGGCCATCAAAGAAAGAAAAAAATCAATATCAGTTGACCCACAGTAGCAATATGCTAAAGAAACTGTCTCAAATTAGTCTGAGAGATAGTATCGATCATATTTGTGTATATTTTCAGTGAATGGGATGTCAAGCGGCAGGACATTACATTTACAGAATGCGTTTGCCATCTAGAGCCTGAGCTCATCCCAGGTGGCCTGATTGTTTAATAGCTGTGACAAAAGAACGGAGTGAACTGACACATGCCAGGACCCAGAGATCCATGCAGCCTGACGTCGGTAACCTGGGTTTAATGTGATAAGAGCAGTGATCGATGTGTGCAGAAACTTGCTGTTGTCACGTCCACAGGAAATGATTAAGTGCCAACTTTAACCCAGGATGCTTTAATATAAAGTTGAAAGGAAAGGAGTCAGCCAGGGGGTTACTGTGACCCAAAACTTGTGGAATGAAGCTATGGAAGTGTCACTGGCTTCACTTTGTCCTAGTGTGGGTTAAAAGTCAGTAAGGTCTCCATCTACAGTCACCGCCGAGGCAGAGTTTATTTGGAGACTTCAGTAGTTCATACTAGCCTTAGCATGTGGCCTTTGACATCCACATAAAAGAGAGCTGGTTATCTCCGAGACCAGTGACAGCTCTTGAATGGTTTAGTCTAGAGGGTGTAAAGGAGAGCGAAGCATCCAACTGTTGGTGTACTGTTGCACAGAGCCAGAGTAGATTGAGACACTTCAGGGGGCTAGGCTTTTCGAGGGGGTCTTCGAATGTGCTCTCCACTTAAAGCGAAAATTGGCTTATTTTTTGATCCCATCAAACTGTGCAGTTGGCTGAAAAGTGTCTCGATTTTTACTTATCGGCACTGCATGTCATTTGCTGATGGGGAACTACTGACACTCCAGCGTTCCATCGCCCTGTCAGATCTTTTTTTGCGGTCGTCCGGCTCAATCATCGCAGGCCAAATGCATATCCATGAGTGCTTGGAAGTCCTTTTCCTTGTCCTGACGTGACCGCAAATGGCCACTCCAAATGGCTTCTATGTTATTTCCTTGTCTTGCAGTAATTTTAGTGGTACTTAAAGCCCATATTGTCTGGCAAACAGAGCATCTGTCAGGATGGGGGGGGGAGAGTGGTAATTGGCCCTCAGTAATTTGTCTACTATTAAAAAAAGTTCTTGATGTCGCCTTTGAAGTTGCTGTTAAGATGAGGGAGGGCTACGTTTGCTTTATTAAGAACAGCCGTGGCTGCTACACTCTGCCTGGATTACATCAATCTGTCACGCTACATCAAACAGCTTTTGGCTTCTAAATTATAAAGATAATTAATTGAATGTGTTTGTCAGAGCACAGCACACCTCCGGGCTCCTTGTTTTCAAAAAATGAGACATGACATCACATGACCTTAAACAGGGTCATCTTTAAGCTGCAAAACTTTGAGACTTATTTTAAGGGTATAGTAAGCCATGCTTTGCAGTATGTGTGTGGAGATAAGGACTATTCTATCTATCTATCCATCCATCCATCCATCCATCCATCTATCTATCTATCTATCTATCTATCTATCTATCTATCTATCTATCTATCTGTCATTATTTCTATTCATCCATCCATCCAATCTGTCTGTCTGTCTCTGTCATTATTTCCATACATCCATATATCCATCCATCCGTCATTATTTATATCCATCCATCCGTCCGTCCGTCCGTCATTTTTCCATCCATCCACCTGATTTTATATCTATTTATTTTAATCTCAGTTTTTTTAGTTTAAAAATGAAATTAAAATAAATTAGATTTAAATTTAATGAAAATGTTTGGCATTTTGGTGAAATAACAATTTTTTGTTAGTCAAGCCTTATTGTTTTAATTTTTATAATTTTTATTATATATATATATATATATATATATATATATATATATATATATATATATATATATATATATATATATATATATATATATATATATATATATGTTGATTTGGTTTTATTTAGTTTTTATCATTTAATCATACATTTTTATAATGTTTAGTGGACTAGATACCAGCAATTTATTGATTAAAAAACATTATTTCATACATTTTAGACAGCCTTTATTATTAATATTATTTTCTGCTATAGCAATGTCTTTGCTATCATAGTGGCAGTCTCTATAGGGCCTTGCAGCCAGCCAGAATGGGTTTCTTATTTGTGAGGAAACTGTCCTCCTGCTGTGTCCTGTGTCAGAGAGATGATAATGTCAGCCTTGTCAGGATTAATCTGGGACGAGTAAGAGCAGAGATTAAGCCAGTTCATGTTAGAGGAGGAACTGTACTGCCCAAACCCACACTTATAGGTCACATCTCTAATACCCTTAACAGTGTAGTCTAGAAGATCCCTGTTTGTAATATGGAGGCTTCAACCAGCAGCATTTCAGATGTATTTATAATTCGTGAAGGGAATGTATGATGCACACAACAATTCTGCCCAATTCTGCCCATTAAGGGTCACAAATAATACCAGCCATGGAATTGCATACATTAACTGGTAGAGAGGAAATCCATATATTCACATAATTTTAGAGACATGTCAAATAATTAAAAAGATAGTGGAATTGGCATGAAATTATTCCAGTAACCCAGTTTTCAAATTTCTCACACAGTAGGAGACGTATATTTTCTACCAGTATAAGAAATGCCCATTAATTTTCAGTCTGTACTCAATTGGTTAAAATGGCTCTGTATAACGTGCTTTACTGAATGCAATACATCTGGCTAGAGACGGCAAATTTTATATCTCCGTTAAAGATTTTATACTGTCATGATATTTCACAGAGTGGGGTCAGCGGATGCATGTGGCCTTCAGATTAGTGTGTATAGAGCTTCATGAAATAAGTTTCTAAAGTTCACAGGATGTTAACAGTGAAGAATGTGAGCAGCTGAGATGTGTTCTGTGGATTGACCATTCACATTCATCTGTCTGAAAATACTGAGTTTGGTGGTTGTGAGTCCAACTCCATTTCTTAACTACACGCAATGCGATTAAAGGTATATTTTAAATATAATGCCTCATTCACACTAGCAGTGACTTTGTAGCTGCCTGTTGCTCTGGGTGGTGACCTGCTGCAAATGCCGGCATGTGTATGTCTACAGCACAGAGAATATAACCGACCTCTGAGGAAGCTGTGAGACAATCATATGAGCTCTCCTGGTGCTCCTATTGGCTGTCGCTCAAGAAAGTTGCTCTTTATTTGCATAAAGTTGAATGATTCTCAACTTTGTTGTGTCGTTCGACACGCCCACTTGGTTGCCATTGGTCACTGTCGCTAGACAATGGTCGCTGGAAGTCGCTCATTCTCAGTTGAAATAAGCGGTCGATTGTCGCTTTGCCATTGCGAGTCACTCGTAGTGTGAAAGAGGCTAAAAAAGGAATTGTTTTGACCTTCCGCAACAACAATGCTCAAAATATCTTTTTTATAATCAGTTTCTATTTTTGTGATGTTGCGGCTGAAAAAACAACATAAACTACTATGACAATGATCACCTCAGGTACTGATTATATGCATTATTCAGTGTTAATTGATGTTAAGGCGAGTTTGAATCCCATTCTATGTGTCATTAATCAAGTAAATAGGTCACTATAATGACACACAGCCATATCACCCTGAAGCCTAAAATACACTGAAGCTAAGCAGGGCTGAGCCTCGTCAGTACCTGTATAGGTGACCACATGGAAAAACGAGGTTGCTGTTGGAAGTGGTGTTAGTGAGGCCAGTAGGGGGTGCTCAACCTGCAGTCTGTGCGAGTCATAATGCCCCAGTAAAGTGAAGTGGACACAATACTGTTAGTGAGTGCATTCTTTTGGATGAAATGTTAAACGGAGGTCATTAAAAATCCCATGGTATTTCTTCCGGTGTCCTGGCCAAATTCCCTCCATCAGCCCTTACCCTCACATCAGTGTATTGAAATTCTTGATTCTGGTTGACTGGAAAGTAGGTAATAAATTAATTTAACGCACAGGTAGTTCCTGTGACCGTTCGCTTAGAGTGTTTTTGTGTATGGATGTTTGCAGTGATAGTGTGATTGTATTTTATTTATTTAATATATTATTATTTTATAGAATTCTCTTTTCAGATTTTTAATAAAATTTGTTAAAATTATTATTTTCTTTGTTTTTATGTCAAACTGCCAACATTTAATGTCATTTAAAGTCACAAATCATAGTAATATTAAATAAAATAAAATAAATAAAAACAAATCAACAGGGCGACACAGTGGCTTAGTGGTTAAAACAGTCGCCTCACAGCAAGAAGGTCTCTGGTTCAAGTCCTGGCGGAGTTAGTTGGCATAGCTGTGTGGAGTTTGAATGTTCTCCCTGTGTTTGCGTGGGTTTCCTTTGGGTGCTCCAGTTTCCCCCACACTCAGAAGACATGCGCTATACTGAATAAACTAAATTGGCCATAGTGTGTGTGTGTGTGCGAATGTGAGAGTGTGTGGTTGTTTCCCAGTACTGGATTGCAGCTGAAAGGGCATCCGCTGTGCAGGATAAGTTGGTGGTTCATTCTGCTGTGGCAAGCGCTAATGACCTAAAGGGACTAAGCCGAAGGAAAATGAATGAATGAGTACATATCAGCTGGCTGCAGTAGAAGCTTTTTTGCATGTCGAATTATGTAGTTAACTAGCTAACTAGGCAAGCTTGGACCCCCTGCCACACACATTCTCAGTTTCTCTCTCTCTGTTCTCGCCTTTGTCACTCTCTCTTTAATTCTCTTTCCTTTCCTCGTGTGTCTGGTGGAGGGAGATAGAGAATCAAGGCAGGGGATTTATCAGGTAATTTTCATAGCTACTGCATTTTCTTGCTTCTGGAGCAATGTAAACAAATGGGTAATTTTTATGCAAGGCAAAGGGAAACACCAATTATCTAGTGCCTATTGAAGATAACACTGTCTATTCGCAACTCCATTAACTAGGCTTGGAACTTTCAAAAAAACACATCCTCTTTTATCCAGATTAACCAGTGTGTTCGTAAAACTAGAAGCCACCTGGACGTGCACTGAGATATATAATTAGTGCTGGGAAACTTATATGTGGTATAACACAGCGCCGTGCTGTTTAATTGAAAATGTATTGAAATAAAGTTTCACGCTTATAGACAAAAAGTTGAGAAAACTATTTTCTTCCTTTTCTTTGAAACACTGAAACCTTCAAATTGCAGGGACACATTTGACAGAAGTTTAGTTCAGGAATAATTGGACCGCAAAGTTACAAAGTTCCATGGACTTATTAAGGGTAAACCATTATTTCTCACATACGTCTGATCCGGGATGTTTAAATTGCCTGTCAGATTTGTCAGCCATATAGAAAATTGCGGTCTTGGTTTACCTGTTTTATTCCGGAATCCTCAGAGTGCTAATTGTGAAGGGGTTTGGTGGGGTTATGACTTTTCAAATTTAGATCTGAACTCAGTAAAGTATGTATTCTTTTACTGTGTAGTATAAGTTTCAGTAATGGAAGATTGAAAGATTTTCAGAGCGTGTTTTCATCTTTTCTGAAATAGCTATCAGTAGCCATCGCATTTGTATTTTACTTTTGCTTTGAGTTGCACATGCTGTAGTTTAAAGATAGGTCAACCAAAAATGAAAATGTCATCACCATTTACACTCAAGTGCTTCTGATCTGTTATGAAATAATATCTCCTGTTTAACACAAAATAAGACCCAAAGAATGTTGAAAAGAAACAAGCAGCCCAAAAATATAGTTTATATTAATGGCTGTTGCTTTTTCAACTCAGGCTCATTGCAGATATATACTCAGGGCTACATTTCTTGGGACAGCAAAATCTGTAATCTTAGGATCATCTGCTCACAGTTTTTATCAGTCTTCACTGGCAACTCTGCGTCTGTGGCAAGACACAATGCAAACTGGTAACACCAGAAAAGCCATCCAAGGAGGTAAGCAGTCAGCCGGTAGAGCTAAAATACAAATCGGACGCTGTCGGCAGCTTCATACAACCTTGTAGAGTTTATTTTAAAGACAAAATGCAGCCAGATGTACCTCTGGCTACATAATTTACACTCTAGAGAATTGTAGACGGGGTACCACAATGAGCCTGTGTTGTGCTATTCATAACAATTCAATCTTCTTTTCAGTCATGCTTTATTTTGATGGTCCGTTAGTTGAATTTAAGTAACATTGCATCTACATGCCAAACAATTCTCATTAGATTATAACTAGACAGTTGGGGTTGGGGTAAGGGTAAAGTGTAAGTTGACATGTACTTTCAACCTTTTTTATAGTTAGTTAAATGTCTGTTGAAAGAGCATATCAACAGATATTAAGCAGACAGTCTACCAATACTCAAATGGACCATCAAAATAAAGTGTTACCTTCTTTATGTTTAATATAAAAAATAATTATTAATAAAATATAAAAAATAATCAAAAAGGTTTAGAACAGGTAGAGGGAAAATACATGATTTTGGGTGAACTATCACTTTAAGCAAATTATGTGTTAACATTTAGGTGACTGTGCTACATAATATTTACAGCAAATTACCTTTTTAAGAGTTCCTTATAAGGTGTAACAAGTCTCAAGTGTCCTTGAAAAGTATCTGTGAACTTTCAGCTCAAAATACTTGACCTATAATTGATTATATCATGCTGTAAATGCTTTTTTTATGTAGAGGTGGATATAAATTCTCTTTGTGAACAAAATACATTTATAAAAAGTTTGTGTGTTTCTCTTTTAACGTAATTTTGCTGCAGCTCCCCGCCTCTTTTTACAGAGGAGGGTGGAGACTTTACAACTCCTGCCACACTTAAAGGGTCACGAAACACCAAAACACATTTTTTGAGCTGTTGACAGTCGTACATGTGTCCCACACTCCTAAAAACATATATGACATTAGGACATATATATTCAGAACATCTGCTTCATTATTCATTAACAAATCTAAACACCAGCGGTTGAGTAAATTAAAACAACAAAACAAACATTACATATATAATAACTTTCAACATTGGGTTCTGATTATTTCATATTTTATTTGTGTATTGGCATAATCCATAATGTTAATTTTGGATTTTTAAACATATGTGGATTCAAGCCTTAAAACATAAAAAATTACACAGTTTTAATGTTACAAGCAAAAAAAATATGTACCCCTATATACATTTCTGAGGAGCGCCAAATACGAACCAGGAGGTATGTTTTTTTTTTTTAGTTTTTGTTTTTGCAAATCCACCAGAGGTCGCTGTGTATGCTTTTGAGATCTCAAATTTCTCTCGTCAGTGCCATTCGCACCTGCTCTTCTTGCAGAAATCCACCAGAGGCCGCTGTCGATTGACTGACTGACCGATCCCCTCACCCACTCTCCTCCTTCGATTAACCCAACCAATAGTGTTTTCAAAAGCACTGATTAACCTTGTCTTTTTCCTTCCCTAAACTTAACTGACAGTTTTTTCAAAAGTAATCCAGAAAAAGAAAAAAAAAGCCCTTGCCTGATTTTTATAAGCTCATTAGATATTACCTTATTCTTACCCTGTTATTTACTTGTTTATTTGATTTTTTGGATTTTGTTTTACCCGCTTACTGGAACCGACTTTCACTGGAATCAAACCCTGTCATCATAATGATCAACTTTGCATTGCGTTTTAAATCCTCTAACATACACATCGAGCCACTGGACAAACTGGTAACAGCGGAAAAGCCATCCTCATATGTGGTCATACTGTAGCATTCGTTTTAAAGATGAAATGCAGCCATAAGATTGCGATACATAATTTGCAATCTCCAAAAATGCATAGGACTATGTTTTTTTAGAATGAGCCTATGTTGACTATCATCAATCCAAGATTGTTTTAAGAAGCTTTTTGTTATTTACCTCTTTTATTTTATCTATGAAGCTATTGCATTAAAAGCTTTGTGGTTTTGTAATGCATAATCCATAAAACAAAAACTGCTGAAACCCAAAGCGCTGTCTGTGTCAAGGCAGCTGACAGGGCTAAAAATCAATTTCTTCTTTTAGTAACCTTTTCTTAGCCGTTGTTGTTTGTAAAACCAAGGCCACTAGTGGTTTTGTACATCATGTCTGTGGTTGAGTTTGCAGACATGCATTGATCCATTAATAACTAAAATAATACACTGATGTGTTTCATCATTCCCTTTTGTCCAACAAAGACTAATTCTAATCACATACCTGTTGTTGTAACTGTGCTTAGAATTGGATTATAAATATTTTACTGCTAACCTTTTTAAGAGCATACTGCAAATAAAAAAAATGCTGACATGAATTAAAATAAAAACTTGAATCATCCTGAGTGTTCTCTCACTTTGTTTATTTCAAAGCTTGGGAATCAAAGTTCAGTTCAGTGCACTGAGTGAGAAAACAGTTGTATTTTCGTCCCTCGAGTGAAAGACTGCCGGATAAGAAAAGTATTTGCAAGATTTACTTTTTGGGTCCAATGTGCAAAGAATTTACAGCTTGCCAAGAAAATGTAAGCTTATGAAAAATGTCTACATAACTATACTTTAGCTTAGTAACTTAGGCAAAAAAAAAAAAACAGGGGCCCCCAAGAGTATTTCAAAAGTTGAAAATAAAAAAGTGCACAAAAGCATGCACATCAATCTAAATGGGTGCTTATCCAAACAGCAAAAAGTGCAAAAGTACTGTATTTTTAAAAACACAGCAACTACACAGCTCCAAAAAAAACAAAAAACAATTTATTAAATTAAAATGTAAGACTTTATTTTGATGGTCCATTTGTAAATTAGTAGACTGTCTGCTTAATATCAGTTGATACTGCTCCTTCAACGGGTGTGAGGTGCATGATGGGAGTTGTAGTTCACATCAGTGGCCAAACCGTTGCATTTGATCATAACACACATACACACACACACACTCATCAACAAAAACCTTTTTTTTTTTTTTTTGACCATATTCAGTAGCTATTTTTTTATGATTGTGTCCTGTCCATTTCTTTTTTGACTGATAAATATTGCATTGAAAAAAAATATTTATTGGAGTTACATTTTTTTAAGTGGTTGTAAACTAGTTTATGGGCTGAATTTAAACAAGCAAATTAAATTTAGTAATTTAGTTTAGCTTAATAGTATACTAAATTCTTCGAAATTCAGCCCACTTATTTTAGTCAATCCAATTTATTTATTTTTTTCAGTGTGTTTTATTCAAAAATGTTTAAAAAAAAAAGAAAAAAGAAAAAAAAGTGTCAGGCTTAACCTCTTACCGTAGATGCCATTGATTGCTGAAATGTCATGATGGATTAAAAGCAATCCAACAACAACAACAACAAAATGACCAAAAATATGACCATGAAGTAAGTTTTATTAAATAAAACTGAATTGAGACAAAGTAGAGAGCATGACCCCAAAAAACTCACTTCAGCCACTAAAAAATGTGATAATGAGGAAACATTTTAGAACTAACTGGACTTTTATAAACAGTATTTCCAATAAACTTTAAGCAGTGGTGTGAAGGTCATTTTGGAGGATGTATAAAGGTGAATATAAAGGTAATGTGTATATATAAATACACACATTACATTACATTTTTATTAATTTAGCCACAAAAAAAAAAAATATTAAAATGTATTAGAAATGTTTAACAATTGCATTTTGTTAGAGGTTTTTCACCTTTTATTAGAATAGGACAGTGGAGGTTACAGGCAGGACAGTATTGGGTTGGCAAAGGACCTCGAGTTGGGAATCAAAAAGACCTTCACACCATTGCCTAAAATTAATTGGAAATACAGTTTATAAAAGTCCAGTTTGTTCTAAAACGTTTCCTCATTATCACATTTTTTAGTGGCTGTAGTGAATTTGTCGGAGTCATGCTCTCGACTTTGTCAGAATTCAGTTTTATTTAATAAAACTTTCTTCATGGTCATCTTTTTGTTGTTTTAATCCAACATGACTCTTCAGCAATCAATGGCATCTACGATAAGAGGTTAAGCCTGACATTTTTCTTCCATGTTTTTGAACCGCATCACATCAAATCCAATCAAAAGCAGCATTAGGAATAAAATGTGCTAGTTTCCACAGCACAGCTATCTTTAATAAGCCCATGCATCACCACTGTTTGTTTTGTTGATGGGAAGCCACACTGAGAGTTTGAACAGCTGTAAAAATTCAATTGAAGTTCAGTATCGCAACGCGTAACGCTCATCCGATTGAGGATTATAAGTGAGCGCCTCTCTTTGCTGTATTAATATTTTGATTGTCTTAAATTAGAAGCTAATCCTGTCCTATCTCTTCCAACTATAGCAGGCTGGCAGGAAGCCGTCGGGTTGTGGAGACATTTGGACGACTGTGTTTCACACCCACCCAAACAACATTCAAAATTCAGCTTCATGATTTTTTCATTGCCATGTGTGCCTTGGAAGGAGGAAAAACCAGCCTGTTCAGCACACGAGCAAGAGTGCAAGTAAGTCGACCAATAAATACAGTGGATAAATGACATGTCGGGGTGTAAAACAATGAACAGCAGCTCCGAGAAGGTCATTAGCGATTAATACTGTGAGTTAAGCGCTCTGATTGCTGGAGGAAAGAAGCTGTTTATTACGCTGCAGCTTTGAGGAAAAGTGACCTGTTGGTTTTCCAGAGGGGTGAAAGCTGGTGAACTGATGGGCTCAGGAAATGTGTTCATGCGAGAGATTATTTGGCGAATATTTGAGAAGAAGCAACATGCTGAGAGAAGTTTGAAAGGGTGGATGTTCTTCTCGACTGCCTGTTCCTGTTCCACTAGATGGTTTTGGACGTTGAGACTGTAATAATGGTTGGTTCAGTGGCCACTGTTCGATGCTCTTGCTCTGAGTTTTTGCTTATTTTTTTTTTTTGATCATGTATATTTCTATTTTTAAAAGTGTATTTAAATATAGCAATGAGGATGTTTAAATTGTTAAAGTGCTCTGTAAAAAATGCTGGTCGGGGCTGGTCACATTGTACTTGCTTTTTGAGTTGAGAGGTGCCGTTTTTAAATGATTTACTAATGGCCATGAGCGTTTTACGTGCTGCTTATGCACCCTGCATGCGTCATGTTTTAACTGCCTGCTGCGCTTTGCGTTTTTGCCTTTGCATGGTGTGCTCGCAGTTGAAAAAAGTGAACTCTTAGTGGAAAAATCGTGTTTTGTCAGTCGTGTCTTTTCATTCACTAATGAAATAAAGCAGAGGCAGGGTTTCTATTGAGCTGAGAGCATTTATTATTTTATTCGGAGTTATTCGGAGCTGTATGACTTCATAAATATTGAATATCACCCTATAATAAAATATTAAAATTATACCAATATCAACAGCAACGCTCATGCACAATAGGTAGCTGATCCAGTCGACATAAAAAAGCATTTGAGTTTTTGTAACGTAAAAGCATGTTAGATGTGATATGCTCCTTACACACAATTCCGTCTAGTTGTCCCAACACAAATTGATTAGGTTAAATTCATTGTTTTAGGTTGTATTCAATTAAATTTGTAAAAAACAATAACGCTGTGTGACAGAAAAAAAAATAGAAATCAGGAATTTTGTTTATTCAGCTCTTTTATATAAGTAATTTGAAAAAGCAGCAAAAATCATGATTATTTTCAAATTTAAATTTTAGTTGCAGTTGTGATTTTTATTAGTTTATTAATATTTACAATACCGGTCAAAAGTTTGGGGTCAGTACAGATTTTTAAATCTTTTTAAAATGAGCTTCTCCTGCTCACCAATGCTGCATTTATTTAATCAAAAATATTGTATAGTTGTAAAATTGTGAAATGTTATTGCATTATAAAATAACTGTTCAAAAGTAGTTTATCATTTAATTTAATCATTTATTCCAGTGATTTTAATGATGAATTTTCTGCTTCTTTATTACTCCAGTCTTTATAGTCACATGATCCTTCAGAAATCACACTAATATCAATTATTAATATTATTATTATTATTATTATCATCATCATCATCATCATCATCATCATCATCATCATCATCATCATCATCATTATTATTGTTGTTGTTATTATTATTATTAATTTTTAATGGTAATAGTAATTTAAGTAATAAAGACTGGGGTTTTTATTAAATATTTAATGATTATTTATAATATAATCATTATATATATATATATATATATATATATATATATATATATATATATATATATATATATATATATATATATATATATATATATATGCACACACACACACACACAAACATTTATAAATGCTGCCTTGATTAACAGAATAATGCTTAAAAAAAAGAAAAAAAGAAAAAAAGTGACTCCAAACCTTTGACCGGTGTTGTATACTTTTTCATATTTTTCATATATTCACTTTTCATATTTTATATTATATATTTTTTCAGTAACACTTTAGTTTAGGTCACAATTTAAGGTATTAACAAACCATTAATACATTAATAAACTAATAATTGGTTGTTTATTAATAGTTAGTAAGGTAGAAGTTGAGTTTAGCTTTTGGGTAGGATTAGTGATGTAGAATAAGATTATTTTATAACTACTAAAGAACAATTATTATCTTAATAGTAGGCAGATAATAAGTGAGTAGATATTAGCATGAATTGTGACCTAAACTAAAGTGTTACCATTTATTATTTTTGTATTTGTTTTGTTTAGTTCAAAATGTTAATAATTACCATACATTTAAAAGTGACAGTAAATGCATTGAACATGTTACTAAACATTTACATTTTGATTATTTCACCAAAATGCTATTCTTTTTAATCAAATCGAACTGAAAAAATGTTGTGTTGTGTTGTGTTGTGTTGTGTTGTGTTGTGTTGTGTTGTGTTGTATTATATTATATTATATTATATTATATCATATTATATTATATTATATTATATTATATTATATTATATTATATTATATTATATTATATTATATTATATTATATTATATTATATTAAATAGCACAAGCCATCAAAATCCGCAATTACAATAATTTCTGAAAGGACGGGACCAGATTAATAATATTAAACATCCAGTTTTGCCTTACATAAATAAAAAAATACATTTTAATGTACATTTATATGCAAAACTTTTAATTTAAATTGCATTGATCCATCACAATAGTCATGATTTTACCTGATTCTTACTCAAATAAGGTATAGTGAGTAATACATTTCTTTCAGAAACGTATATTAAAAAAAACTTACAAACCCCAAATTTGTAAACTATAACTTAAATGGAGTTCATATATACTTTTAATTAGTTGTTTTTGTGTATGGCAAGTAGTCAGCCGGTTGTGTTGTTAAAAATGATTCCAGCTCTTTTAAAACATGAAACCATATACTGTTTGCCCTTGCTAGTGCCCGGAATTTCATGCTATACCGATTTGTGTCAGTGAACTAAAGAGTGAAATGAGACCCAGCCGTGCTTCAGGAATTTTGAGAAGGTTGCATCATAGGTGAAAAAAGAGAGGATCAGGGAGTAGAGGACAAAACCCTGAGGCTCTCTGTGCCCATGGTCAGTCTGAAGGATGATTGATTAGCCATCCTGACAGTCTGCGACCTGTTCCATAGGAAATTTACCGACCAGCCACGCAAGGATGGATGGGTGATCATGCAAAATAGTGTGTTAAGCTGTCCTGGTGGGCTAACGGTGACTGTTCAAAGTTGAGTCGAAAGTTAAGGATAAAGTTTTGGGCCTATTCTGGGTCTTCTGGGCCTATTTCCAGTACTCTGTTGCTTAATCTAGCTCCAACATCTAGTCAGATGCTGCGGAAATAAAAATGAACTCTCCACAGTATACTGTACTGTAGATGCAAAAGCTGTCAGTGGGGCAGTACACAAGTTGTTTAAAGTTTTTTTTAAATGTAACCCTCTGGGGTCAAAGGCGGCGTCTTCTCCTGAAAATGCCAAAAAAAACTTTAATTACACTTTTAGTTTTGATCATACACATAAGAGCAATACATCAATCAAATCAAAACTAAATTTTGTATTTTAAATTTTTCTATAACATACTGTATATAGATTTGGGTGTATTAATTTTGGACCGTTATCGTGAGTTATTGTATTAGACAAGCTAAAGATTTGGCTTAAGTACTGACTAATCTAATGTATATAAACAAATACAAAATTGGATAGCTTCCTATTAAAAATATGAATTTAAAATATATATTTATAAGGGGTGTACTTGTATATGCTGGGCACAGTCTATTGTTTAACCGGTGTTTACATGGTCATAATATAGCAAGTAATACAGCAAGCATTTAGTTTGGCTAGCTTTTGCAGCTGGACAGTGCTTTACAATGCTCTTGATGGGTGAACATTAGCCCGTAGGGGAGTGTCTTTTATCTCCAGGTGTGAACTATTCATGACCATTGTCACTCTTACGCATACAGCTGAGATGACCCAAAACATACTTTACAAAATGTAAATCATAGTAATGTTTTCTTTGAACGAGAGAACAGAATAATTTTCACATAAGTGTTCTAGCCTACAAGATTGTTTACTTTTTGTTATTGTTTAACCCTTTTTTAAAAACCTACTTACCATGCACAACTTTTTTTTTTCTAAAAAATTCAAGCATGTACATCAATATTTCTCACATATTATTGTAGCGCAGTTAGTGCTGAATACAAAAATAAATAAAAATCTTGTTGACCAGTACTATGGAATAAGTAGCTGAAATAAGCTCAGGCTATGTCAAAACATCTTAGGGGCCCCAAAAATCACCACAGACCTCAGAGGGTTAAACTGGAGTTAGAATGAGTGTCCTATGCTTATCAAGGTTGCATTTATTTGTTTAAAACAAAATTAAAAATAATAATATCAATAATAACAATAACCAGTCATTGTAATAAGTTGATTTGGTGCACAAGACACATTTCTTCTTATTATTATCTAAATACATCTTATCTAATTTCACTTTAGACAGCAGAAATCTTCTATATGCACATTATTTTAAAGTTAATGCACCTAATTACCACAAGACAACAGTGTCAGGAAAGAGCATACTGAAACATTCAATATTTTGTATGAATAAAACAAAGAAAAGAAGCTGGTTTATTGTGCATAATTTCCAATCAAGCTGTAATTTAGTCACATTAGGCAAAACGTGTCAAAATATGTAATTGTCTGTATCTAGTGTTCATTAACTTCAAAATATGTAGCCAAAAATATTTGTTGTTTTTTTTATAAACACTGCATAAAATAATAGTTCCACTAAAAGAGAAAATTCTCACCCTTTACTTGTTTCAAACCTTTATCAATTTTTTTTTTCTACTGTGAAACACAAAAGAAGATAAAACATGTTGAAAATCTGTAACCATAAACTTTCATAGAATTTGCTTTTCTTACTATAAAGGTTAATAGTTACAGGTTTTCAGCTTTCTTCAAAATATCCTCTTTTGTGTTCAACCGAAGAAAGAAACTCTTAAAGACCTGGAGCGACTTGAGAATGAGCAAACAGAGAGTACATTTTCATGTTTGGTTGAACTACCCCTTAAAGTGCTGGAAATAGCATTTGTTTAATGGAGAAAGAGGCAGGAGGAGGAAAGTCAGTCGGTCAGTCAGTCAGTCAGTCGACAGCGGCCTCTGGTGGATTTACGCAAGAATAGCAGGTGTGAATGGCACTTGCAAATTTAAGATCTGGACTCAAAGTGGATTTGTATGTATATATTGGTAAGTTTTCAGAATGAGCCTGAGTTGATTAAAAATATTATAAGCTTTCAAAAACATTACAATAATGGCTATAATATACATAAATACTTTTCTCATGTGGGTGTGTTGTGCACCATCAAAATCTAGTTCTTTCTCAGGCAGAGTAAACTGCACTTTTCTTAAACATACAGTACTCTTATTGGCCTGAAATAAGAAGGCTCATCTATGATTTCATCTTCCCCCGTCGTTCAGTACCATATGGTGTGATCCATAGCCTTGCATATTGACCTTTTGCTCCATCCACAGCCTGAGCTAAAGCCCACCTGATCTCACTGGCACAGTCCTACACACCTCAGGGTAAATACATTATGATCAAACATAAGAGCCGTTGAGCAGATGGTGCTCTTGTAAGAAGCATGTAAATATGTCCTTTAGTTACGTCTCGTTGCACACAAGTTGTCTTTTTTTTCCACCCTAAGCGAGTTTTAGCTGTAATAGAGATACACTGAACTTACTGTTCGGGTTACCCATCATTACTAGCACAAGGTGTGGAGCTAAAAATAGAACAGAGGAAAAAGCAAATACTAGACAGGTAATATAAAGCACTCCCTATTTCAAGCAGGAAAGGAGGGCACAGTTTTCCGCAGGCAGACAAAGCTGTTCAAACTTTTTCTTTCTTTTTTTTCTACGCCCTCTGGCCAGTGCTGATGAAGAAATATAGTGTAAACAGCAGAGCGTTAAACCATTTGCTTGTCACAGACCGGCCCTTCAGAATAAGGGAATGGTGAAAGGCAGGGCCCTGAAGAATCCTCTTATTATGTGTTCGCTTGTTAGGTGGCCCGAGGTTAACCCGGACACTTCTCAGTGCTGCTCGGAGTTGACATTTAATCAGAGCCGCTGAGTTAGCAGCAGCAGCTGGGCTAAGACTGTGGATGTGCTAGATAAGTGGGATTGTGGGAAAGATTGGAAATGAGCGAGCGTCTTTTCTTTGAGTATCTGCAAAGGGGTTTGCATGTTGGATGGGGCATTAAGTAGAACAAATCTGATCATTTTCTGTGGGGGGGATTTTCACACTAGAAATTGTACAGGGCTCCCATTCTGACTTATCCCTGACTTGACAAAAAAGCTGAATCACTAAACTATACCATACTATACTATACTATACTATACTATACTATACTATACTATACTATACTATACTATACTATACTATACTATACGGAGGCCTAATGAATAAAAAGTCTATATATTTACAATATTAACAATATTTAGGGCTCTTTTTGACGATCCAGGCGCAAAGTCTAAAGCACAGGGCGCAAAAGCATTAAGGTCGTGTCTGAATCCACTTTTGCTATTTTAAGGATGGAAAAATACGCTTTGCGCCGTGGCACATGGTCTAACAGGGTTGAGCTTATTCTCTTAATGAGTTATAGGTGTGTTTTAAGAATAAACCAATCAGAGTCTCATCTCCCATTCCCTTTAAGAGTCAGTTGCGTCATGCTATAGCACATTTACTATTTACATGGCAGACTTTGTAAGTGAAAAAACTGAATGGTCCACTAGCGAGAAAACAGTTAAACAGAGCATCTGCAGCGCAACAATGAGAGATGAGCCTCCTCATTCATTACTTTCACTTTCACTCTCGTGGATAGGGAAACGTGTTGTACGCAGATATATATTAACCTATACATAATTTATTTCATTTGTTAAGTGCAAAGATTTGTTTCAAAACTATTTATTCAGTTCTAATTTCCAGCAAACGAATAAATGAACATTAATAGTGAAGTGTGCCCAAAAATCTGAGTTATATCCAAATACACATGCTATGCCCCATATGGTCTAAATCCTGACAGGTGGGCAAATCTAAGCTTGTTTTTAATAAAACAAATATAAATATGCATATAATAAATAATACTGCAACTAATAATAACATTATACAAAAGCAAATTGTCATGAATAAACTAAAAAAGCCTGCCAAGATGAAGAAGGCTCGGAGGCAGTGGTTTTTATATTTATGTAGGCTAGAAAATAATAATTTTTTGTAATATTTTAATCCTTTAATTCTTTTTCATTTGTAAAGATATTTGCGTATTGCTGTACATCCTGTGTGTATTAAGCAATGTTTAAGCAAGGCGCACAACTAACGAGCTCTGCGCTGGACTTTAGACCTATAATCTGGTCTATTGAACAGTCTATTTTAGTTTCTCAAAATAGCAATGCGAAAGCAGTGCACCTGAACACGCCTCCTTTTTTAGACCAGAACGCCTATGGGTGCACATAT